>NC_051138.1:14357653-14466741 GCF_014839805.1 Manduca sexta
GAGAGTGTCAAAGTGGCCTGTTTCTCGAAAAATGTTTTTAATCCCATCTAAAAATTTGATGTAACGAGACATTACATAATGCGAAAGAATAAATAATAAAAAGACTTACTCTCAATTATTGCATGTCTGGTATCACGTAAACATATTGTTATTTTAACTAAAAGACATATTATTAAGTAAGGTAGTTACTAAAACACTGTCACAAACTAAAATGTTATCTCACAAAAATCTAGACAGGTAATGATGAGGTGCACCGAGTTGCAATGGGAGTAAAGCGGGCGGCGCGCGGGGGTAGTTCCACGCAGTTATGTCCTAGGGCTTTGAAGCGAGCTATATCACGGGTCACGCCAATCGATACTCCGGACATCGGTACAGCGCAGGTCTAGACTCTCACTGGGAAATCGTGTGATTGGGTACTATTTATAGACCTAAGCTAAATGCCCGGGCGAGGAAATGTCAAAGGTTATGCAATATAAAAATTGAAATGCGTATTATTTTTAACCACGATAATGACGTATTCTTCCTCCATTTCATAAAGCACTATATGATTTTATAGACGCTCTTCGTTCGATCTGTCACGCGCTGTAAAGTTGGGGGATACTATCTTGAAGAGGTAGGAGAGCTAAGTGTTTATTTTCTTAAAATGTATTTTTTACACCCCTATTTAAAATATAATTAAGAGATATTAAATTAATTAAAAAACATTATTATTATAAAACTCTTACTCCCAAGTATTGCACGTTTCGTATCACTTTACCATATTGACACTTTAATCAAAATAAGATACGCACTAAATCTTGATCAAAACTGTTATCTCACTGAAATCTAGACATGTAATGCGAGGATGCAGTGAGATGCAATATGGGTAGCGCGGGCGGTGAGCAGGGGGTAGTTCCGCGCATGCATTTTCTAGGCTTTTATTGCACGAGGCTGCGACTGCAGATTTAACCTTTGCCCGGGAGCTCGATTGATCGCATTCTATTTATAGGCCACAGCTAAATGCTGGGGCGAGGTGATATCAAAAGTTATGCAACTTAATTAAAGTATTTTGGTTCTTATTTTCATGTAAGTAAAGGATATAAGGGTATTTTTTTCCATATAATTAAATTCTAGGGAACCATTCAGGTCAAAAAATCAAATAAGTCATGCATTTACTTGAAGATATGAAATACAAATTTTAAAAGGGTAAATACAGAGCGCTCGGGACAAGAAAAAATACTCCTACCGACTATACTATAACTGGAAGAAAGACAATTGCGTCGTAAGGTGCTCAGATATCAAATATACCAAAAAGGGTGTAAAAGTGATCTAATTCTCGAAAAAATATTTTTATCCCCACTCAAAAAGGGGGATATTTACTTATGAAAAAAAAATATTAATTTTAATAAGACTTACTCCCAATAAATTTCACCACTTATACCTATCCCTTTAACATATTATTATTTTTACCTAAAATACATATTATTAAGTAAGGTAGTATACTATCACAAACAAAGTAAACGGTTTCTTCATTGAAATCTACATAGGTAATGTCTCGAGTGCAGAGCGTTGCAACAGAACAATGGCGGACGGCGCGCGCCCCTGCGCGTAGCCGTAGCCCTAGGAAATAGATATGCGGAACTACCCTTAGTTCCGCGCATCTATTTCCTAGGGCTTTATTGCACGTCGCTGCGATTATTGCACAGGTCTAGACTTAACTCGGGGAGCTCGATTGATTGAGTCCTATTTATAGGTCCTATCTAAAGACCCGGGCGGGGAAACAACAAAGGTCACATAAAGTATATTTTCCGTAATAAAGACGTCAAGATAAATTATTTATAATTATTGTGAATGAAACGGAAAATGTACAAACGCTCGCGAGTCGATCTGTTACGAGTCTTAACCAGAGAGAATCACTAAAAATCGAAGTGTGCTATAAATACTTCTTCATTAATGTGCCCACCAATATTAGGGAAAAGGTTTATTAATTTTACATTCTAAAAACCCATAAGAGCTCTGTCATGAGCTTTACAGTTGCATTTAGTCATATTTTCGTACTCGTCATTGAAATATTATATACGACTCGTACACACACCATCAGCTCCTCAATACTTGAAACAATTAAGACTTTGAAATCTAGATAAGTACTGACTACTACTAAATAAGATACAAAAGGTATAGTCAGGCGAAGAGCAGTAAGCAAGTCTGTGCATCTATTTCCTAGGGCCTTATTACGCGGCTTCAAATGTTGTGCGCATCAAAAAGCAGAAAGTCGGAACAACGCAGATTTTTAATTCGCCTACGCATTTTGAATAATTGGGACCTACTTACAAGCCGAATTCCCGGGCAAGGAAATGATAAAGGTCATATAAGTTACATAAGAAATACGTGGCACCTTATAACGATTAAATATAGGATGTTAACGAAAATCCATGATGAAATAACAAAGATTAGAGCCTCTCTCGAATCGACCTGTTGCGTGTCGTAAAGATATTAAGTACACGAGGAACTGTGCCAAAGTGTTTTATTATTCAAGAACTAATTGTACCCCTATACTATTAAGGAGACATTTATAGAAACGATATAAAAATAAAATTATATTCAAAAACACCCCCAATAATTGACCCTCTTGTATCACTTTACCATGTTGAAAATGTATTATATCACTTCAAAGTATTAACATATGATTAAAAGAAATTGTAAAAAGTTTCAAATTAAACTGTTATTTTTCTGTAATCTAGCCAGGTAATGGCGAAGGTGCAGCGATATGCAGTATGGGCAGGGGGAGTGGCGCGGGAGAGGACTAGTTCTGCGCAACTATTTTCTAGGGCTCTGAGGCGAGCTGTAACACGGGTCGCACAAATCGATATTCCGGACATGGGTACAGCGCAGGTCTAGACTCCCACCGGGAGCTCTTGTGGAACTATTTATAGACCTCAGCTAAATGCCCGGGCGAGGAATGACAAAGGTTATCTAGAGCAATACAAAGTGTAAAACGCAACAAGAAGTAGAAAGCAGATCATCGCGAGTCGACCTGTTGCGTCGTAAAGTGGCTAGATATCAACAAAACAGAAAAGGGTGCCAAAGTGGCCTGTTTCTCGAAAAACGTTTTATTCCCGTCTGAGAATTTGATATTATGAGATATTACATAATGTAAAAAAAGAATAAAAATACTTACTCCGAATTAATGCATCTCCCATATCACTTAAACATATTGTCATTTTAACTAAAATTCAGATTATTATGTTATGTGGTAATTAATAAAAGACTGTCACAAACAAACTAAAATGTTATCTCACCGAAATGTAGACAGGTAATGGCGAGGGTGCAGCGAGTTGCAATAGGAATAAGGCGGGGGCGCGCGGGGGGTATTTCTGCGCAGCTGTGACCTAGGGCTTTGAAGCGAGCTATATCACGGGTCATGCAAATCGATATTCCGGACATCAGTACAGCGCAGGTCTAGATTCCCGCCGGGAGATCGTATGATTGGGTACTATTTATAGACCTCAGCTAAATGCCCGGGCGAGGAAATGTCAAAGGTTATGCGATATAAAAATTGAAGTGCGCATTATTTTTAACCATGATAATGACGTATTCTTCATCAATTTCATAAAGCACTATAAGATTTTATAGACGCTCTTGTTCGATCTTTCGCGCGCTATAAAGTTGGGACATACCATCTTGAAGAGATAGGAGAAAATCTTATTTACACCCCTATTTAAAATATATTTAAGAGATATTCAATCAATTCAAAAACATTATTATCATAAAACTCTTACTTCCAATTATTGCTAATTATTATTATTACCACTTTAACATATTGACACTTTAATCAAAATATGGTACGCAATAAATATTAATCACAACTGTTATCTTACTGAAATCTAGACAAGTAATGGCGAGGCTGCAACGAGATGCAACATGGTTAGGGCGAGCAGCGCGTGGGGGTAGCTCCGCGCATGCATTCTTAAGGCTTTTATTACACGAAGCTGCGACTACAGCGCAGTTCTAGCCTTCGCCCGGGGAGCTCGATTGATTGAATCCTATTTATAGGCTGCAGCTAAATAGTCGACCGAGATAATATCAAAAGTTATGCAACATAAAATTAAATGCACATAAATTCTTAACA
Organism: Manduca sexta; assembly: GCF_014839805.1. NCBI lineage: Eukaryota > Metazoa > Arthropoda > Insecta > Lepidoptera > Sphingidae > Manduca > Manduca sexta. The sequence goes on from NC_051138.1 coordinate 14,361,762, forward strand.
AAACCATTTTGGTTATCATTTTCATTTTAGTAAAGGATGTACTTGTAAAATTTATTCCATAAATTCATATTCTAGAGAACTTTTATAGGTCAAAAAGTCAAAAAATTCATGCACTTACTTAAAGTTCTTAAGTACAAATTTTAAAAGAGAAAATACAGAGCGCGCGGGCTTTGAAAAAATGCTCGTACCGGTTATACTATTACTGAAGAGAAGACTAGTTGCATTGTTAAGTGCCGAGATATCAAATATACGGAAAAGGGTGCAAAAGGGATCTGATTTTAGAAAAATATTTATCATCCCCACTCAAAAATAAGGGTGGAGGAGCATTTACATAATTAAAAAACAAAATAATTTTTAAAAATACTTACTCCCAATAAATTGCACCGCCGATGCCTATCACTTTAACATATTATTATTTTAACTAAAATACATATTAAGTAAGGTAGTATACTATCACAAACAAAGTAAACGGTTTTCTCACTGAAATCTAGATAGGCAATGGCTCGGGTGCAGCAAATTGCAACAGGACAAGGGCGGGCGGCGCGCGCAGAGTAGTTCCGCGCATCTATTTCCTAGGGCTTTATTGCACGTCGCTGCGATTATTGCGCAGGTCTAGACTTCGCCCGGGGAGCGCGATTTATTGAATTCTCTTTATAGGTCGTAACTAAGGCCCGAGCGGGGAAATGACAAAGGTCACATTAAGAATATTATCCGTAATAAAGACGTCAAGATAAATTGTAAATGGAATCGGAAAGTGTACAGACGCTCGCGAGTCGACCTGTTACGGGTCGTAATTGGAGAGATATCACTAAGAATCGAAGCTATAAATAATTCTTAATTAATGAGCCCATCAATATTAAGGAAAATGTTTATTAATCTTACATTTTGAAAACTTATAAGAGTTCTCTCACGAGCTTTACATACGACTCGTACAAGGACAAACAGTTCATCAATACTTGAAACAATTAATTCATTGAAATCTAGATAGTGATATTTTTTTCTATCTTATTTAGTAGTAGTCAGTGACTACTACTAAATAAGATAGAAAAGGTATAGGCAGGCGAAGGCGAGTGAGCGATTCTGCGCATCTATTTCCGAGGGCCTTATTACGCGGCTTCGAATTTAGTGCGCATCAACAAGCAGAACGTCGAAACTACGCAGATTTAAACTTTGCCTAGGCATTTTTAATAATTGGGAGCTTCTTATAAGCCTCGACAAATTACCCGTGCAAGGAAATGACAAAGGTCATATAAGTTACGAAATAAATACGTTGCACCATAGTATGATTAAATATAAGATTTAACAAAAATCTATGATGAAAGAACAAAAATTAGAAATGCTCTCGAGTCGACCTGTTGCGCGTCGAAGGAACTTCAAGTAAACGAGATACACTTCCTAATTATTTCTTTACTATTTGAAAATAGTTATACTTAATAAACTATTTGAACCACTGCACAACAATTAGGGACACCTTTATTAAGAAGACTTAAAAACATTTTAATTTAAAAAAAAAACTTACTTCCAATTGAACCTCTTGTATTACTTTACCATATTGAAAGTTTATCATCATATTGTCACTTCAAAGTATTAACGCGTGATACAAAAAAAATGTTAAAAATTTCTTCCATAAAAGTTATTTCACTGAAATCTTGCCAGGTAATGGCATTCAGCGATTCGCAATAAGAGAAGGGAGGGCGGCGCGGGGGAGGTAGTACCGCGCAGTTATTTCCTTAGGGCTTTGAAGCGAGCTGTATCACGGGTCGCGCAAATCGATATTCCGGACATCGGTACAGCGCAGGTCTAGAGTCCTGCTAGAGCTCTAGTGATTGGGTACTATTTATAGACCTCGGCTAAATGCCCGGGCGAGAAAATATCAAAGGTTGCGCGATATAAAAATATGAATGCGCATCATTTTTAATCATGATTATAACGTATTTTTCTTCAATTTCATAAAGCGTTATAAGATTTTATGGAAGCTCTTCGTTCGATCTGTCGCGCGCTGTAAAGTTGGGAGATACCATCTTGAAAAGATAGGAAAAAATCTTATTTACACCCTATTTAAAATATATATTTAAGAGATATTAAATTAATTCAAAAACATTATTATCATAAAACTCTTATTCCCAGGTATTGCACCTTTCGTATCACTTTAACATATTGACACTTTAATCAAAATATATGGTACGCAATAAATATTGATCAAAACTGTTATCTAACTTAAATCTAGACACGTAATGGCGGTGATGCAACTCGTTGCAACATAGTCAGGGCGGGCGGCGCGTGGGGGTAACTCCGCGCATGCATTTTCAAGGCTTTTATTGTACGGGGCTGCGACTACTGCGCAGTTCTACCCATTGCCCGGGAGCTCGATTGCTTGAATTCTATTTATAGGCCACAGCTAAATGCTCGTACGAGGTAATATCAAAAGTTATGCAAAATACAACTAAATGCCCATAATTTGTAACAAAACTATTTTTAACTATTACAATAACATCCTTTACTAATATTAGTATTTATTCCATAAATTCTCTAATAAATTGTGGGAAACATTATAGGTCAAAAGTCGAAAAAGTCATACATTTACTCAAAGATTTTAGTACACATTTTAAAATGGAAAATACAGAGCGCGCGGAGCAAGACAAAATGCTCCTACCGGCTATACATACCGGCGTAAAGTACCGAGATATCGAATACACGGAAAAGAGGTGCAAACGTGATTTGATTTTCGTAAAAATATTTTCTTACCCCCCACTCGAAAAGGGGGGATATTCAAATAATTCAAAAAAATAATCAATTGTAATAACACTTACTCCCAATAAATTGCACCGCCCATACCTATCACTTTAACATATTGTTATTTAACCAAAATACATATTATTAAGTAAGGTAGTTAATAAAACACTATCACAAAGGTATAGACGCTGGCGAGTCGACCTGTTAAGGGTCTTAACTGGTCTTAATAGGGGAAGTGTACTATAAATACTTGTTCATTAATATGCCCACTAATATTAAGGAAAGTGTTTATAAATATCACATTGCAAAAGCCTTATAAGGGCTCTCCCATGAGCTTTACTATAGCATTGTGTCAAATGTTCGTACTCGTTATGAAAATTATTCACGACTCGTACAAGTGCAAAGAGTTCATCAATTATTTAAACAATTAAAACACTGAAATCTAGATAAGTACTGTCTTTTACGCTATAAGGTATAAAAGCCCTGAGCAGTCGAAGGCGAAAAGGGGTGAGCGATTCTGCGCATCTATTTCTTAAGGCTTTATTGGCCGGCTTCCAATGTTGTGCAAATTAATAAACAGAACATCGGAACTACGCAGATCTAAACTTCGCCTAGGGAGCTCGAATAATTGGGATCTACGATAAGCCTCAGTCAAATGCCACAGTGTCGCGTCGTCATCCCTACCCTTTTGGAGAAGGAGTACATATATATACGTGAATATAAGATATCAAGAAAAGACTATGATGGAACAGCGAAGATTGTAGACGCTCTGGAGTCGACCTGTTATGCGTCGTCGAGATATCAAGTCAATGAAGAACAAAGAATAGAAGAACTAATTGTACCCCTACGCTACAATTAAGGAGACATTTATAATAAGAATGTTAAAATAAATATATGTTTAAAAGCACTTACTCCCAATAATTGAACCTCTTGTATCACTTTAACTTGTTGAAAATTTATTATCATGCCACTTCAAAGTATCAGCACATGGTACAAAAAATGTTGTTAAATAAAATTACTGAAATCTAGTCAGGTAATGCGAGGGTGCAGCGATGTGTAATACGGATAGAGTGGGCGGCGTGACGAGGGTAGTTCCGCGCATCTATTTCCTACGGCGTTGAAGCAAACTATATCACGGGTCACGCAAATCGATATTCCGGGCATCGGTACAGCGCAGGTCTAGACTATCGCAGGGAGCTCTTGTGATTGAATACTATTTATAGACCTCAGCTAAATGCTCGGGCGAGGAAATGTCAAAGGCTATGCGTTATAAAAATCTAATTGCGCATTATTAACCATGATTATATATTCTCCCTTATTTTCATAAAATACTATAAGATTTTAAAGCTAACGTAAATCGTATAAATATTTTGTATAACAAGCAATTATGTGAAAAGCGTGTTTACTAAAGAAGAAATAAATATGACTTTAACGGAAGAAAAGCAATGTAAACGATGCAAGAGCAAAGGCCACAGATGCTCTTCATTCGATCTGTTGCACGCTTTAAGTTAGGACATAACATCTTGAAGAGGAAAGAGGCCTAAGTGTTTAATTTCCTAAAAGTCTTTTTTTAAAATCTTATTAAAATTATATTTACAAGATATTTGATAAATTCAAAAAAGTTATTAATATTATGAAACACTTACTCCCAATTGCACCTTTCGTACTACTTTCATATGTTGAGATTTTAATCAAAATAAGTTACGCAATAAATTTTGATCAAAACTATTATCTCACTGAAATCTAGACATGTAATGCGGGGAATGCATCTAGGTGCAACATGGATAGAGCGGGCGGCGCGTGGGGCGTAGTTCTGCGCACGCATTCTCTAGACTTTTATTGCTTGAAGCTACGACTACTGCGCAGTTCTAGCCTTCGCCCGGGAGCTTGATTGATTGAATCCTATTTATAGGTCCTAGCTAAAAGCCTGAGCGAGGGAATGACAAAGATCACAATAACTATATTTTCCATAATAAAGATGTCAAAAGAATTTTTACATGAAAAGGAATGCGTATAGACGCTCACAAGTCGAACTGTTTCGTCGTAATGACTAGATACCAACTCAATGGAAAAGGGTGCCAAAGTAGCCTGTTTCTTAAAAAAGATTATGTCCATCGAAGAATTTAATGTAATGAAATATTGCATAATGCAAAAAAAAACTTACTCAGAATTATTGCATCTCCCATATTAATTTAACATATTGTCATTTTAACTAAAATACATATAATTTTTATATTATGTGGTAATTAATAAAACTGTCACAAACAAAGTAAAATGTTATCTAACTGAAATCTAGACAGGTAATGTTGAGGGTGCAGCGAGTTGCAACAGGAGTAATACGGGCGACGCGCGGTGTTGTTCTGCGCATCTATTTCCTAGGGCTTTATGCACGCTGCTGCCTTTATTGCGCAGGTCTAGAATTTGCCCGGGGAGCTCGATTGATTGCCCGTTCTATTTATTGACAACGGGTAAATAGCTGGGCGAGCAAATATTAAAGCTTATGCGATATAAATACGATATAAGCAAAATTTTAAACAGTTACGATATATTCTCTCTCATGTATTTTACATAGCACTTTACAATTTATACTAAGATAATTCAGTAGATACCTAATGCAAGAATAAAGGCCACAGCCGCTGTCGAATCAACATATTGCGCGGCGTAACGTTGAGAAATGTAAGTTACATGGGAAGTAAACCCAGGTGTTTAACAGTCCAAAAGCTATTTTAACCTTTCGCTGACATCAAATTTATATGTAGTCCTTAAAATATAACCGAAGGGACATGTATTTAATTAAAAAACATTATAAAACGCTTACTCTCAATTGCACCATTCTTATCACTTTAACATATTGACACTTAAATCAAAGTACGGTTTTCAGGGGCCTTATTCTCTATCCCGCACGTTATTTTGACAGTGTGTAACAAACACGTAACACAACGCATCATGTTTAGGACTATAGAAATTTGGCTTATAGAATACCATTCCACACACATTTCTCGAAGATAACATGACACGGCCGCGTTACGCGTTTACACTATCATACAGAATAAGGGCCCTGATGTGTTATATCATTGAAATGTAGCCAGGTATTGGCCAGAGTGCTGCGAGGTGCAACAAGAGCAAGGCGGGCGGCGCGCGCAGGGTGGTTCGGCGCTTGAATTTTCTAGGTTTTTATTTCACGAAGCTGTGACTACTGCGCAGTTCTGGCCTCTGCCCGGGATCTCGATTAATTGAATCCTATTTACAGACTACAGCAAAATTTTTGGGCGACGTTGTATCCAAAGAAATACTAAGAATAATTAAATAAAAGACCATCAACAAAATACGAGGTGTACCAATAAACATTATAGATGCTCGTGAGGCGACCTGTAGCGCGTCTTAAAGTGACGTGATATTATCATAAAGACAAGAAAATTGCTATAGTTATTTTTTTATGGATGTACTCCTCGATATTATGTAAATAATTAAGAAATAACTCATGCCGGGATGAAACGGTAATTATGAAGGGAACACATTAAAATAACTTATTTGCGCTTTGCATTATTTTGTATCACATTTTTATAAAATTTTATAAATCGTTAATTGTGCAAATACAAACTATAATTGAATATTTGAAATAATAAAGACATACTATCGCATTGCAATCTGGATGAGTGCCGAAGTGGATGTAATGAGGTGCAATAGGCACAGGTACAGTACAGGGACACAGAAGGCGTATGGTTGTTCTGTCCATTTATGTACTGGGATTTTATTAGACAGCTTTAATTATTGCGCACGATCACATCAAGGACACTGATACTGCGCAGGTCTAGATTTCACCCGTGAAGCTTTATAGGTCCTAGGCCAGTGGATGGAGGGAAAATGACAAAGGTCATATTATTACTTACATAATATATGTATTATCAACAAGAGTCCAGGTAAGTAAGTTCGATAAAACTATTAACAGAACTATGATATGTACTCAAGCACTTTATCATTCTATAAATTTTCAGACCCGTATGTCTCGAACAATGTCAGTAAATTAGTTATCATACTTGTGTAGTACGTGTATTTAACTAGTTGCACTAGCAATTTTAATAGAAAGATATTATTATAATAAGTTTTATGAACACTCTCACCACTGCCTCGGTGGTCAACTAAAGTGCTGAGGTCTCAAGTTCGAACCCCGGGTCGCGCAAAATGATATTCTACTTAATAGTAGTGCAGAGTCTGGAATTAGTACCTGATATAGAGACGCTTAGGTCGCCCTTTATCACAATGCATGGAATAGGTACACACGGCGGAAAGTAGTTAAACTTGTTGCGTCTTCGCCTTCATCTTCGGGAATAATAGCCACAAGTGAGTGTGTGTGTATCTGTGTGTAATATAAAAAAAACACTCAATCATAAATGCATTATCTCTATCACTTTTAAAATCTTAACACTTTTCTCAAGATAATGTGTAAACCAGAGACCTAAATTGCTGTCTCATTGAAATCTAGCCAGGTAATAACGAGGTTGCAGGGAGGAATAACACGGTCGATTATATCCCTATTTATAGGTTCTAGCTAAAGGCCCGAGCGAGGAAAAGACAATAAGTATATTATTCGTAATAAACACGTCAAAATAAATTTTAGATGGAACAGGGGAATTGTACAGACGCTCGCGAGTCGACCCGTTTCCAGCTCGTAACTAGCGAGATGTCGCTAAAAGGAAAATGTACTATCAATGCTAATTAATGTGCCCACCGATATCCAGGAAAATGTTTATGAATATCGTTAAAACCTTACAAGGGCTCCTGCATGAGCATTACAGTTGCATTGAGTCATGAAACTTTTATATACGACTCGTTAAAATACAAACAGACCATCAATTCTTGAAACAATTAAAACATTGAAATCTAGGTTAGTAGGGTCTGACTTCTACGCTATAAGATGCAAAAAGCAAAAGCGGGCGAAGGCAAAGAGAAATAAGCAATTCTGCGCATCTACGTAATCAAACTTTATTGCGCGGCTTCCAATATTGTGCGCATTAACAAGCTGAACTTCGGAAGTACGCAGCTCTAAACTTTGCCTAGTGAGCTCAAATAATTAGGATCTACATATGAACCTCAGGCAAATGCCCTAGTATTGCGTCGCCATCCCACCCTCTTGATGTAACCTTTACTCATGCGGGTGCAGCATAAAATGTCAACAAAATTCTTGATGGAACAGCGAATATTAGAGGCGTTCTCGTATCGACCTGATGCGCGTCGTAGAGACATCAAATAAATGAGGAACGATGTCAAAGTATTTTATTATTGGAAAACTATTTGAATACGTACTTAACTATTAAGAAGACATGTATAAAAATGATGTTAAAATATGTTATGTTTTTAAACACTTACTCCTAATTAAATCTCTTGTAGTATCACTTCAACACAATATTGAAAATGTATTATAATGCCACTTTAAATTATTAACATATGATAAAAAAAAATGTTAAACAAAATTGTTATTTCTCTGAAATCTAGCGAGGTAGTGGCGATGGTGCAGCGATATAGACGGGTAGGGCGAGCGGCGCGCGGGGAGTAGTTCCGCGCAGTTGTTTCCTAGTACTTTGAAGCGAGCTGTACCAAGGGTCGCGCAAATCGATATTTCAAACATCGCTACGGCGCAGGTCTAGACTCTCAACGGGAGCTCATGTGATTGGGTACTATTAATAGAACTCAGCTAAACACCTGGGTGAGGATATGACAAAAGTACGTACATACATGGCATAGCGACATTTTCCCTTTCGGATTAAAAATGATCATACCCATATTTCAACATCTATATTAGGTGATACGTTCCATAAAAGATGTTGACTCTACGGCCGTTCACAAAGTGGAATTCTACACTCTGAGCTGATACTGTGAAGAAAAATCCAACATCACTGCACCCAACTCGAGGATCGAACCCGGGAATTCAGTATTGCAATACCCTAGTTAATATTTGTATCGACTACGAAACGTAAAAATAAAGACTACAGATGCTCGCGAGTCGACCTGTGGCGTGTCAAAAAGTGATGTGTTACTATCACACAGTGAGGAACATTGCTATACTTATCTTCTTGATGAATATACCCTGCGATATTATGTAAAAAAAAACATGATGTTAAAAGCTCCTGCCGAGATGAAACGGTGATTATGAAGTGAACACATTAAATAACTTATTTGCGCTTTGCATTATTTTATATCACATTTTTATAAAATTTTACACATAGTCCGTACGAATATAAATTATAATTAATAAATATTTTGAACAATAAAGATTCGCATTTCGATATCGCATTGCAATCTGAAAAAGTACCGACGTAGATGCTGTGGGATGGAATAGGCAGATGGTGCAGAGATACGGAAGGCGTAGCTTTTTTCCGCCCATCTATATCCTGGCCCTTAAATTATACACAGCTTCAGTTACTGCGCACGTCAAAATCGAGGACACCGAAACTGCGCAGGTCAAGACTCCGCCCTTAAAACTATATTGTTTAGGTAACTCACACTACAGTCACATGTCATGTAATATGTCATCAACAAGAATTTAAGACAGAATATTTAAGCTTGCTCACGCTCTTGGTCCGTAATTGGCGTGATTAGTGATATCGGACCATATATGTGCTCACATATTTTATAATTTGAAAGATTTGCCAACCCATATTTTGCGAACAATGGAAGTTAAATATTAAATATATATTATTATAAAATACTGAGTCATTTTGACATTGCGTTACTAAATTAAACCACATACTCGTCTTCATCTTTACTGATATAGTGTCAAAATCATCCATTACTAACTAATATTTTCGCGAATAATCCTGGTTTTAGTTTTTTTAATTTTTAATCATTTTGTAGTTTAATGTAAATATGGCGATGCCTCGATGATATTATATTTGCATTACAGTACGCGTGTAGTGCTGAGATCTCGGGTTCAAACCTCGGGTCGAGTCAAGTGATATTACATTTTCATACTCAGTATCAGCTCAGAGCCTGGAATTTGTGCCCAATTTGGCTTGCCCGCTATCACATCTTGGGAGGAATACACACGGTGGAAAGTACGTACAGTTGTTGCGCCTCTGACTACTCTATTGGGTACAAAGTCGTGAGTATGTGTAATATTATGAAATACACTAAGTCCCGAATTCATCGTCTGTATCACTTTAACATCGCAACACTTTTATCAAAATAACATATAAATTTCAGTGCGGAAACTGTTATCTCATTGAAATCTAGTCGGTAATGGTAAATGTGCAGCGAAATACAACATGGGTAGGGTAGGCGGCGCGCGGCGCGGGTAGCTCCGCGCAGCTATTTCCCTAGGTGCTGCGATTATTGCGCAGGTCTAGCCTAAACCCAGAAAGCTCGATTGGATCCTATTTGTAGGTCTCAGCTAATGGCTCAGACGAGAAAATAAATTACAACGTTATCATACAGCATTATAGATAGCTACAGTAATTTAGAGACTTTTCTAGCAGGAAACACCCTTTACGCGGGCGAAGCCCGAGCAAGACCTAGGTACTGGTATTATTTGCCAAATATTTACTCAGTGTTCTAAGGTAAAACCATCTTACATAAATCAGTTTTTTTTATTGCTCATGAAGTAGATAGTATTATGTAAATCTAAAATGTAACAACAAATTTCAGATTCTCTCGAGTCGACCTTTTTTTTTTTTTTTTTTTTGAGAAAGTGCCTTATTACTACCGCCCAGCCTTCGTAGGGGGCGACCGAGCGGTTATGCTGGGGTAACCGTGCCTTACGGCCCGGCGTTGAGCCGCCCGGATTTGATGGTGACCTTTGGGCGACCGCCGGGCCGAGTCCCTAACCCTATATACAACTTAACCTATGCACGGCCTAACAGCTAAAACTCCGCGGTGGCCCTCTTCGGCGCATTAGGGACGACTGCGGGCTTCCGTTGAAGTGTCTAGTCTGCAACCGCAGCCGCCCCTGCGCGGTGCCGCCTTGCGGCCCGTCTCCTGAGGGGGGGGGGGGAGGGCTCAGAAGCCCCCGCGCACCGAAGGACGCCCTCGGCGTCTACGGCAGTGTGAGGCCAACAGCACACTGCCGTCCATCCCGGGGGTCAACCGAAAGATGTGCAAAAATGCACATAAATGTACTAGGGCGGACAGCCCTCTGCTGCCCGCCGACGACCCCCTTCGTGGCCCCTATTAGTCGCCTCTTACGACAGGCAGGGGATACCGTGGTGGAATTCTCCAAACGCCCCCATTCCACAGGGCGGGAGACGCCGGTCAGTCGTCCACCCGGCGCCTCCTACGTCTCTTCTGATGACGGGAGGGATCCTCCCTCTCTCTATCCCTCTCGGCACCTCTCGAGTCGACCTGTGGCGTATTTGAGTGGCGAGGGAACAGTCACGTTGGAGAGTATACTAAAATTTTCGGTTATTTAGAAAACTCTATTAAAATCTTTTCTAATAAAATAAGTTAGCTAATAAACTCAATAAGTAAAAAATAGTAAATTTCTTCTCTTAGTTAATAGTTTTAATAAATTATACTAGCTGACCCGACAGACGTTGTCCCGTCTTAACTATGCATTTGCAGCGCGCATTTTATCAATCGCTAACAGTTAAGTAAAATTAATAGTGTCGCAAAGTTTTCTTAAATTTTCTAATTTTCCGCGCAATTTTTTTAATTCATAAGAACCTTCTCCTGACAATAACAAACACAACAAAAAAAAGGAAAATCGGTCCAACCGTTCACTCGTGATGGCGTGACCAAGGAAAATAGAGATTCATTTTTATAGATATAGATAGACAGAAAGGAAATGTTTATTATTGTGATCACAAAACTGTTTTTCACTAAAATGTAGCTACATAATGGCGAAGGTGCCACAGTAGACAATATGGGTAGGGCCGGCGGCGCGCTGGGCTAGTACTGCGCAGGTAGGACTTTGAAGCGAGCTGTATCACGGGTCGCGCAAATCAATATTCTGGACATCAGTACAACGCAGGTCTAGACTCCCGCTGGAACCTCTTCTGATTGGGTACTATTTATAGACCTCAGCTAAATGCCCGACCGAGAACATGTCAAAGTCTACAAAGAAGGATATAATGTGTATAATGATTTAATGATACGTGTACCATTAAAATTATGTTTTGTGTACCTCATTTTCTTATAATGAGGAAAATGCGACAAAAATATATAGAAAAGAAAATAAAGTATTGAGTAATTTATGTTGTTGAGGAGGGACGTAATACAAAGTTGAAGACGTAACAATAAAGTTGATTGAAACTAATGAGTTGATATCAATTCTAATTATTCAAATGCTGGAATTGAAGAGTACATAAATTTCACAAAAATTTCGTTGAGGTTTTATTAAAGCTGGGTGGATGGATGGGATCATTCAATTATGCGAATATGCGTTAAGATATTTACCTTTTTATAAAAGCAATATTTACTTCGAAGTGAATTGCAACTTTAAAGTCCCAATTCTTCATAGTAAAGGCAGCATAGTCGCTAAGATGCTCATTAGGCAACTAGTAAACTTGTTATGTTTATGAAACCGAGTGAAGAAGGTAGATGTAATGTACACTTACATCTAGCGATTATTGTTACGAGCGATTTTATAAAGAACTAATATAAAATCATACAAGTTGGACAAAAAATACTCATAAATCTAAAAAATTAAGAAGGCTTACCCACGCTTCGCCGAATTTGTATCAATTTCTTCCATAGATTTTGAAATACATATACATGACTAAAAGACCCGAAAAGAAAAGTAAAAAAAAATCATTATGTGAATCATAACTGCGTATTATCGTATTGAAATCTCGATAGCTCCTGCCGGGATGCAGCGAGGTGCAAAACTGAGAGGGCGTGCTGCAGGCTGGAGGGGCGGCGTATTCTGCGCACATATTACCTAGGGCTTATTGCACAGCGCTGCGCAGATCTAGACTACGTCCGGGAGCTCGATTGATTTCCCAATCAATCAATCGAGCAGTAGGTGCCAAACCCAAGCTAATTGTCCGGTCGAGGAAATAACATAGGTCATAAAAACAAAGCCTCGACTAGACGGCGCAATAATTGATAGCAATAATCGTCAGTAGATTATTGTATCATAGTGTTCAGATCAAGCGAGAATTAAAAACTTGTTACTCGCTTGCGATTATGTCGTACAAGAAGCGCTCGAGCAACTTTCTCGCCCAGTGGAACAGTTTAAATTATGACATTTTTCTCTAACATACGAGTATCACACATACTCATGTTGTTTTGGTTATCTGTCAAGAAACGGTTAACGCAGACGGTAATTGCGCCTTTTTAATCGGGACAACATAATGTCCTTTCTATAGTTGCTCGTGCAAGGCATGGAAATTGCTCTATCTAAGTGAGGTTTTAGGTAATAAGGGCATTTGCTCATTATTATAATTATTAAAACAAAATTGATTCTGTTAAAGATGGATTTTTTACAAGATTTAATAATTTGTTTTTGTATTATTTGCAGAAATATACACTGAGTGTTCTAACATAACATAATATTATGTAATTGAGTTGGAATACAATGGTTATTAAAATCATGCAAAGGTAAAGTGAATTTGAGATTAAAAAGTAAGACGTCACATAAAAAAATCAATAGACGCACTCAAGTCGACGTTTTGCATCTCGTATTTAACGAAATTTCAACTAGGTTTCTACTGCACGCTATTCTGGACACAGTGCATAAGTAGGACACAGCTCTAGTTCCCCGGGGAGCTCGATTGATTGAGTTTGGAAATGTCATCGTTATAACATTTGATAATAAATGAAGTTGCTCAAAAGTATTAGAAAATGGTGTATTTTTTGGTCAAAGAGATGGCTTAAAATATAAGTGAAAGGAATGTGCTTTGAAAATCCATAACAAAATTCCGCAGGTCGTGGTGGTCTCTTTTGGTCACGTTATTATTAATAAAGTTGTATTTGTACGGTATTAGTCGCGAAGCTCAATATTTTAGGTATCGGCTTAGCTTTATACATGCATTATTTAAAGATCATTACTAACTAACCCCATGAAACATTATTCATATCAGGATAATATAAAAAATCTAAAAATTAAATAGACTTACGCACGCCTCACGAAATCTCGCTGAATTTCGCAGTCTTCGTATTAGTTTCTTGTCATCATTGTAATTATTTTATAAAGTATTATAACGGCATAGAATAGTAGTGCAATATACAGTTCAAGCATTACAACAGATTATCGCAACGAAATCTTGATAGCTACTGATCGGGATGCACCGAGGTGCAATACTGAGAGGGTGCGGCGCGGAGGGAGCCTCACGCAGGGCATTCTGCGCATCTATTACCTAGGGGATTTGGTGCACGCTGTTTGGGATATTGCGCAAATCAATAATCCAGGCACAGGTACTGCGCAGGTCTAGACTACGCCCAGGCAGCTCAGCTAATTATATCTTATTAACAATTCCTTGCTAATCCCCTACAAAAAAATACGAAAGTTCGTGTAAAAATGATAAAAACGTTTTAGGAACCATTGTAATCTTGATAGTTTCCTTACTTGGTCAAGTTTGGCATTTGCGAAACATGTTTGAATATAGCATAGAAAGGAATAAAATGCCATTTATGACAAAAAAGGGAAATTATGAGTAGGATGCCGCACCAAAGATTCCGTACAGACAGACTTAAATCATCATACATCTCTAAATACCTATGTACATAAGTTCAAACTGGAGGAACTTAACTATGCCGTTGGATCCCTAGACACGGTGAGTGCTCCAACCGCAAATAATAAGTATGTAATAGTAAATTCCCTTTTTTATATTATTAAAGTTAATACACATTTACTGTTTGCAGCTTTTTTGCTTTCCGCAGGCACCCGTCTACTTAAGAAATTTAGCTCAATTGATAACTATTATTTCCCACTCTCATGGATAGGAATTAATATTAATGAAAACGTGATTACATAAAAAAAACACCCTCTGGGTTCTGTCGATTAATAACCCATCTTAATGGCTAAAGTAAATTCCGGAACGATGTCTTAAGTACAAAATAATTATTGTAATCCTATTTATCTCTCTTACATTATAAATGCGTAAGTTTGTAACGTTGGATGTATGTATGTTTGCTCATCTTTCACGAAAAAACTACTAAACAGATTTGAATGAAACTTTACAGTAACATAACATAATATCACAATACACATAGGCTACAATTCATAATGCTTTTATATAATTTGGTCATATTATAACGACACATATTAAGTTAGTCGGAAAATAAATTGCTATCTTGCCGTACGCTGCCTAAACCGTTGGAGATAGTAAGCCATTTTTGTTTGTATGTTATCGATTTTCTCAAAATCTACTGAAGGGATTACTGAATTTTCGTATGGATGGTTTTAGACAACTTTCTATCCCGGGAAATATATACCAGGACTTTCATCCCGGAACACCCTTTCACGCGGGTGCGTGCTTTAATTTGTAAGTGTAATAATCATTCTTTATGATTATTAATTATATCTAATAATAAGTTAAATGTATAGTATAGGATGGATTAGTGCAATTAAGTTTGTTAAACAAAAGAAAATAATAAATTTTAGAAAATAAAAAAACTTACGCGCGCCTAAATCTCGCTGACCTTCGCAGAGTCTTCGTGTTGCTTTCTTGTCATCATTGTAATTATTTTATAAAGTATTATAACGACATAAAATAGAACTCCAATGTAAAGTTCAAGCATTACGATAAATTATCGCATCGAAATCTTGATAGCTACTGACCAGGATGCACCGACGTGCAGTACAGAGAGGGCGCGGCGCGGAGGGAGCAGCGCGCGGGGCTTACTGCGCATCTGCTTCCTAAGGTTTTGTTGCCCGGCTCTGCGCATATCTAGGCTTCGCCTGGGGAGCTCGATTGATTGGGACCTATTTATAGGTACAAACTCTAGCTAAATGTCCGGTCGAGGAAGGTCGAACAAAGGTCATACAAGTAAAGCCTCGTTTAGACGGAGTAATTATTTCTAGCGATGATGATGATGTAAGTACCATCTGTTCACAGTATGATACAATAATCTACTGACGATTATTACTGATTGATTGATCTTTAGATTAAGCGAGAAATTAAAACTCATTACTCGCATGCGATTATGTCTTATAAGAATCGCTTGAGCAACTTTCTCGCGCAGTTAGACTCGTTACACACTAACATTTTCGCTCAAACATACGACTGTGATATATACTCGCACTATTGGAATATCTACCAAAAAATATTTAACACGATTATTTCCTAAGCATGGCAAGTTTTATTTGTGGGCAGGGTACTTTACAGTTATTACCGGGAGAACCCTGCAAATGGGATATTGGAGTGTTCCGGCTTAATGACAGTCATTTAATTTCATAACCGGTGAAATCTAAATAAGGATTTAGGGAATAAGGAAGATCCCTCCTGCGTAATCTGCAGCGAGAAGTAGCGCAATGGGCGATTAAGGCGGACCGTACGGTCTCTTTCGAGGCGGCTTATTGGCCGGATTCTGGCATTCGTATGAGGACGCTAAATGCCTTACCGATACTTTTCATTGGTGGAAGGAGAAGTTTAGTTACAGGAAGCATCCAGCCCCAAGGTAGTGAAGGCTAAATGTGTCTCCCTCCGTCGTACTACCGACGAGGAGCAGCATCTCAGGCTGGAACCTCGTCAGCGAGAATCAGGGTGCCCGCGGCAGTGCGTTTCGTTTTTCCCGAATGGCTGAACAGACACCACGGTGCGGCAACGGTTTGTCTTACGCAGGTTCTTATAGTGCATGGCCGCTTCAGACGTGTTGACCATGTGTCATAATGGGGCAACTTTCCATTCGATACGACCTAGCATAGATTGGAGTTTTGTCCAGCATGGGATGGAGAGCGCAGCGTTCGCACAAAAGTCGTCGGAAGAAACCTCTCGCTGCCGGCCGAGGTCTTTTCCATGGTAGGCATCCAGAGGACCTGAGGCATCCAGAGGACCACCTAGCAGAAGTGGGCCACCGCCCACTTCTGCTAGGTGGTTGTTTCGTTTGGAGAATTCCATAGCGATATCCCGAGCTTTTCGTAAGGACCATCAGAGGTTTAAGAGCGGCACCGCGCAGTGGCGGTTGCGGACATCAAATTTGAAACATCCGTCGGTGGAAGCCCGTAACCGTCCCTAATGCGTTGAAGATGGCTACCGAATTGAAATCCCGTGCGTAAGGTGTATATGTATAGATTTAGGGATTCAGCCCAGCAATCACCAGACATTTCCCTCTCTCCGGGCGGCTCACCGTCGGGTCGTAAGGCACAGTGAACATCATATCAACCGGTCAGTCGTTTGATGAAGGCTGGACGTTAGTAATAAGACGCTTCCTACGCGAAACCAAAAAGCAATAAGGAAGTTGCTCATTATAGTAATAAAACTGTTTTTGCCAAAGGGTGTCTTTCGCATTTGATTCGCCTTATTTTGATTTTTTTGTATTATTTACCGTCACATGCATTAGGTTTTTTAAGATAACGTTATATGTACTTATAAGATGTCATTTACCAAAATCAAGAGGTCCTCTTAAGTCGCCCATGCTATATTTTATATAATTTATATTGCATATTGTATTTAGCGTATTTTCAAGAAGGTTTTCATCTCTCCCCTTATTTAATAATATCGGGAGTATTATTTGTTCCAAAACTATCTTAAAAATGTATTCGCTGGGCGAGGGAAGGAGGGTGAGCTTTAAAAGTCCACAATAAAATTTACACATGCTCTCAGGTCAAATTATTGAAAGATATAAACTATAATAGAATTTTTAATTCAACGGATTGACAGATGGAGTGTTGCCAAAGGTACAACAATTTTTTAATAGTTTTGAGGCAATTGGCGATATTTTAATAAAAGTATATTTTGCTTGTTTATTGTAAATTTATTAGGAGGTATACAGTACAAATTAATAACATTTAATAATACCACCCTGGTACGAAGTAAGATTATTATCGGTCAATAATATCGCACATTTGCATTCGTTAAAATGAACCTCAAGTGATTTTATGAGCAAAAGAATCGCATGTTTAGGAAAAAAATCAGAGGTATTTATATAATTCTCGTCTGTATCTTATCAATACTAAAATATTATTATAGAATCTAAACAAACTATACTAAACCATTGTAATAAGTGTAATAAGTTCATAAAATACTATAATTTTATAAAGTAGAAATCAAATATAAAGTTCAAGCATGACGACAAATTATCGCATCAAAATCTTGGTAGTTACTGACCGGGATGCACCGGGGTGCAGTACTGAGAGGGCGCGGTGCGGAGGTAACAGCGCGAAGGGCGTTCTGCGCATCTATTACCTAGGAATCTATAGCACACTATGAGATATTGCGCAAATCAATAATCTAGGTACAGGTAATGCGCAGGTCCAGACTACGCCCGGGGAACTCGGCACATCGTGTCCTATTTACAAGCCCGGGCGGAAAAAACCAAAGGTCGTATACTTGTGCTAAAAATTGTTAATCTTCGCAGTTTCCTTAAGTAATCAACATTTTAAATATTACGCAGAAAAATTGCCAAAATCAAAAAAGGCCATTTCGCTCTACCCTAACTATAAAAAAGGTTGAAATTCGACCTGCGCACTGACGGTTCTATACAAACTTTAAAGTAATCTATCTACATATATATAAAATTTAAATTTAAGTGCAGTTGGATCTCTAAACACAGTTATCGCACCAGCCGCAAATATTAAGTTTGTAATAGTAAATTCGCTTTCATGTTACTAAAGTACATATTTACTGTTTTCTGTTTTATTGATTTCCGCTCAATGGGTAAATATTTCCCACTCATGGATTGGAATTAATACTGTAACTTGTAAGAGACGTGAATAAAAATGCATAAAAAGACACATATGAATTGATCCCTATATTTATAGCCAAAGTAAATTCCTAAAAGATGACTTACTGACGACGAAATTATTAAGATTATTAATTATAATTTCATTAATCCTTCTTTAACACTAACACAAAAACTATATTTTTTGTTAGCAATATCTCAAGATGTTACGTCGTCCTCACATGTGTCATTTGTAGAATATGTACTTCTGATGAAAAAAAAAAATAAAGTGTAATTATTTTCTTTCGTTTTTGCGGTTATGATATCAGTGGTACGTTTTCAATAATTTTTTTTTTAAATAGTATGAAAATTAGTGAGATTAATTATCAAAATATGGTAGGGTCAACGTAATAAAGTATTATAATAACAAAGTCTATACATACTATCGCATGCTAAACGCGTTCCAATATGGTGGTTGTTATAAGTCTCAGAACAATAACTAAAGATATAGCCTTAGTAAATTAAAACTTGGGAACTATCAATCATATTCATCTTGGATAGCGCTGCTTCTATATTAATTAGTGAAAGTCCATAATTTGTAACGGAAGCTCTTAAAATAAATAATTTTCCCGTTTTTGCAATTTAATCACGCTATGACTAATAGGAGTGAAGCAGTAATGAAAAATTATTAGTCATAGCGTGATGATATATAGCTTTCCACGAACAAAAGGCTACCCAACACTAAAATATATATATGTATATTTTTTTAAATAGTACGAATATGTCACGTAATTAACATCAGGGAAACTCCAAGCTCGTCTCATCTTTCATAGTAATAAAAAAAATCTACCTCGGAATTTATGCATGGCATTTAAGCATGGCAAACGTGGTTGAAAGTTTTTAATCACCAACAAGCTGGAGAAAAATAAGAATGACTTGGTAATTTTCTACAGGAGAGATTTCCTTTACTATTTACAGTTTTCCTAATAATAAAATAAATTCAGACTATGCTTTTAATTTACATCAACAATAGTTTCCGAATAAAGTTTAGATTCTTCCTTTGCATTTTAATTTAATATTTACAAAATATTATTCCAGTTATCATATGGATATGACAAATTGTACTTATGAAAGACGTAGAGGATCTTCTAATTTTTGTTTTAGGTTCACGTAAGACGACCCCCAAAAACGTTTTCGTATTTTGGTATTATCTAATATTTACTATAAACTTTCACTTGATATATCAATACGTTTTTAAGAAAAAGGGTCTTGACATACAGACGGATGGCCAAGACAAAAAGACAGTGATTCAACAAACGTGCGGAATCGTAAAAATAATGACTATTCCATCGACCCCCGGTTGGGTAAATGGATACTGTCTGGATTGTGGAAGCAAGGTAGGAAGGATAATGCAGGGTGGGTATGCCGTTACAAATGACGCGCAGATTTCAGGTACCACCCCAGCTGCACATAGTCATTATTTAAAGATCTTTATTAACTCACCTCACAAAATAATATAACATTAGAAAAAATTAAAATATCTCAAAAATAAATAGACTTACGCGCGCCTCATTAAATCTCGTTGACCTTCGCAGAGTCTTCGTGTTGCTTTCTTGTCATAATTGTAATTATTTTATAAAGTATTATAACTACAAAAAATAGAACTCCAATATAAAGTTCAAGCATCACGATAAATTATCGCATCGAAATCTTAATAGCTACTGACCGGGATGCACCGAGGTGCAGTACCCATTAAGAGGGCGCAGCGTGGAGGGAGCAGCGCGCGGGGCGTTCTGCGCATCTATTACCTAGGCTTTTCACGGACTTTGTTTGGGATGTTGCGCAAATCAATAACCAAGATACAGATACTGCGCAGGTCTAGACTACGCCCGGGAATTTCGCTTGATTATGTCTTATTTTCGACTTTTACGACGTCCAGACGAAAAGTACAAAAGTAATTTAAAATCGATTAAATACAAATCTGTCATGATTAATGAGAAGAATGTGTTAATTATATTTCTATTGTTTATATACATATCAGTTCTCACCACTCATAAGGGAGTTCTTCTTTCGCAGAATACGATGACATGGTCAGGAGAAGACTACTCTAGTAGGGCAGCAAATTTATAAATCGTGACAAATCGATTAATATGACAGAGTTCAAGCAATGAAATAATTTTGACCACACGAATTATTCAATCTAAATTCATTAATCAGTTCAACTAACATACTATATTAAAAAAACTTTTCAAAAGCTTTCGAACAAGTATAAATCATCAAATAGGCTTACGCTTTGTATGCGATAAAATACGATTTATTACGCCTATACTGTCTGCCTCGGTGGCGCAGTTATTGCGGTACAAATGTAGTGCTGGGGGGGTGCAATCTCCGAATCGGACAAAGTTATATCGACTTTTTATACCCAAAATCATTCTCGAATATGGTATTTGCGCTGAATGAAGCAATTTAGGCTCGCCTTATGGCACCATAAGACAGAATACACATGAAAAAAATGGTTGCACCTGTTCTAATACATATATAAACTTACGCGCGCCTCGCTAAATTTCGTTGACCTTCGCAGGATCTTCGTGTTGCTTTCTAGTAATCGTTGTAATTATTTTATAAAGTATTATAACGACATAAAATAGAACTCCAATATAAAGTTCAAGCATAACGATCAATTATCGCATCGAAATTTTGATAGCTACTGACCGGGATGTACCAACTACCGACGCGACGTGCAGTACAGAGAGGGCGCGGCGCGGAGGGAGCAGCGCGCGGGGCTTACTGCGCATATATTACCCAGGGTTTTCATAGAAGTTGTTTGGGATGTTGCGCAAATCGATAACCAACATACAGATACTGCGCAGATCTAGACTACGCCCGGGATTTCGCTTGATTATGTCTTATTTTAGACTTTGCAAAGTTCGGGCGAAAAATACCAAAGGTTGTGTAAATGTAATCATTTTATTTTTATCTTCGTAGGATC
The DNA here is from genome assembly GCF_014839805.1 of Manduca sexta. Taxonomy (NCBI): domain Eukaryota; kingdom Metazoa; phylum Arthropoda; class Insecta; order Lepidoptera; family Sphingidae; genus Manduca; species Manduca sexta. The sequence continues at coordinate 14,383,240 of NC_051138.1, forward strand.
GTTTCTTAGTCAAGGTTGGGATTTGCGCAACATACTTGAATATAACACTGAAAATTTAGCAAAAAAAATATAATAAAAGCCATTCCGCCCCGACCTAACGAAATTCAAATTTTATTAGGGCACCGCGGGTTCCGTACAAACTTGAAGGAAAGGTATCTAAGTTTATAAATTCTATTTTAACTCACTTAACTTCGCCGTTAGATCCTTATACACAGTTATTTTACCGACCGCAAATAATAAGTTTGTAATATTAACTTCGCTTTTTTATTATTGGATTACATATTTACGGGTTTTACAATAATCAGATTAATTTACCATACCTAATTAAGAGTTTGTAAATTATGACAACTTTGTAAGTAGAAATCATGAAATAGACTTGTCTGGTGATCGACGAAATATAATTTATTTACCCTATACTGCCTACCTCGGGTGGCGTGGTTCTATTACGGTACGACTGCAATAGCGAGGTCTCGGGTGCAATCCCCAAGTCGGGCAAAGTGATATTGGGTTCTTCTAATCAATATTATCCCGGAGACTGGAATATGGACCTGTGGAGCTGATGGATTACCATATTTTCATCTAATATATATACTCCACGTGTAATAAAAACCTTGTCTTCAATATAATAGCGTTTATTGGTTCAGTCACAATCACAGACAACAATATTAATTTAATCAAGTTAAAATGTCGTGTAAGGAAACGTCGTATGCCACGCGGGGTTCACAACGCAGCTCAAGCCTACGCCGAGCGCCAATGTGTGCGCAGCGTAGGCTTGGGCGCGTAATTTGAATCGGTGATCGCCATTCGCCACAGGCCCATTCTTTAGAACTTTGCTACCACTCCGGACGCGGAGAATCTAGCCCACACGTAGTGCTTGATCTTGTTCTTTTTGATTCCACAATCGGCTTCTTAATTGGGTATTGATACCACGGATCGTTGTATAAATTGTGGTATAGTAAGCAGTGGTGAAAAGTGAAATTTTACAAAAGGGAACCCGACATAACATATAGCTATTAATATATATGAATATCCCTCTCAGTAGTAGAGGAGGCCCGTGCTCAGCAGTGGGCAAGTATATAATATAGGGCTGTTATTAATATTATTATTATATATGAATGCGGTCTGTAAAACGTTCTGATGACAATGAGATTCTACATCATTTCTACATAAAGGAAAGCTGGTAGGAATCGAGTTATATGGACCCTTTGCTACTGATAGCGCGATCAGCCAACTAGATAATAGTGTCACTTGCACATTGCCTAGATTATAATAACAAATAATATTATTACTCGTGCACTGCGCCCCATTCTAACTGCGAGATGCATTTTCGTGTGCTGTCAATAACTGTGTTTAAAATGTATGAATTAAACTCGCACATGGGTTCTGGATAATCTTGTAGATAAGATGTCTAAGTATATTAATTCACACTTGACAAACTTTACTTTACTATTAGTTAAACACGGATATTTTACCAACTGCAGATAATAAGTTTGTAATAGTAATTTCGTTTTTTTGTTACTAAAGTTTTACGGTGATTTTTTAATGTTTTTTACATGTGCTGCAAGATAATGCTTATGCCAATTTTAAGTTAACGGGAAGTACCTATAGGTTTAGATAACCTTGTAAAATAACAAAACATGCTACATGAACGGTCATATCTTTGTTTGTTTTTTTCACATCTGAAACGGACCGTATACCTTAGTACCTATTTGTTTTAAATTACAATTTAATATTTTAACAGCGATCGGTACTTCGTCGACAGTATCGATACGACTGTCGTATCTTAGCTATACTATAAGCTACTATCTTTTTTTTAAGTAGGCGTCCCTGCATCCTACGCTAAGAGAATCCTGCGAACTATATATTGGCATCACAGGCTTGGCGACTGCGAGGGCCCAGAGGAGAATGGGCAGGGAATGGGGAGAAGGATGGAAACCCCTTTAGGATGCGCAAATGGGAGGACAGGTAATATTCGCGATATCTCATAGACCCCAAACTCATTTTGTGCAACCGTGAGATATACCTACATACTTTACTGTGTGCTTACATCCACGATAAATGTCCCCCGTGCATAGACGTGCACTCTGCGTGGTGATTTCGCGCGCGATTATACATGAGATTAACCCCCATACGATGATATTTTCGGGGGAGTTAATCTCCCGGTTGGGTAAAGTGAAAAGATAACTAGGTATTCATCACTGTTTGACTTCGGGATGTTTATTAGGATGTTGCAAATGTCGTGCTGATCAATATTTCAGGTATTAAGACAGTTTCATCTATAATATAAAAATAAGTCGGGTTTTCCTTCCTGACGCTATAACTCCAGAACGCACGAACCGATTTCCACGGTTTTGCATTCGTTGGAAAGGTCTCAGGCTGCGTGAGGTTTATAGCAAAGAAAATTCAGGAAAAATTTCAAAAGAAAAGCAGGAAACAGGGAAAATCATTTTTCACATACAGCGCCATCTCTGATACATAGAATGTACCACAACGGCGCCAGTACGTGGTGTGTGAGTATCCCTCACGAAAATAAGTACGTTTCATTTTAAGTAGATGGCGCCGGTGCGTGATACATTGTTAGACAGCTACTCATTGTACTCTGCTCAGTTCATTTTTGTGTTGGATAGCCCTTTGTTCGTGGAGTGCTATAGGCTATATATCATCACGCTATAACCAATAGCAGCGGAGCAGTAACGGCTAATCTCAGGACCTACCGGTTTGAACTGAAAAAATCTTTTTGTGTCGGATAGCCCTTTGTTCGTGGAGTGCTATAGGCTATATATCATCACGCTATGACCAATAGTTGCCGAGCAGTAATGAAACATGTTTCAAAAACGGGAAAAATTTATTAGTTTTGAGAGCTTCCGTTGCGTGCGCTGCGTAAACGGTTAAAGTTATGCAACAATGATGTATGACGGGATTGTTCTTCTTAAAAAGTTCTACAAAAATATATTATAAAACAAAGTCCCCCGCTGCATCTGTCTGCCTGAACGTGTTAAACTCAAAAATTACTTAACATATTAAGATGAAATTTGGTATGGAGACAGTGTGAGACCTTGGGAAGAACATAGACTCCCGGGAAAATATATAGCGTGATTTTTATAACGGAAAACTTTAGCCCGAAAAACTTATTATTATTCATTACCCGCGGAGCCGCGGGTAATGAACTTACCTCTAATATTTTATTTACTACTACTATCCTCATGAAATACTTTTCATATTAAGAAAATAAATCGACTTACGCGCGCCTCGCCAAATCTCGCTGAGCTCCGCCGAGTCTTCGTATTAGGTTCTTGTCATCATTGTAATAATTTTATAAATTACTAAAATGGCAAAAAATAGAATTTGAATGTAAACATCAATCATTACGCTGAATTATGAAATCGAAATCTTGGTAACTACTGACCGGTTTACGAAGAGGTGCAGTACTGAGAGAGCGCGGCGCGGAGGTTGCAGCTGGTGGGGCGTTCTGCGCATCTATTTCCTAGAGCTTTGGGGCACGCTTTTTGGAATATTGCGCACATCAATAATCAGGATACAGGTACTGCGCAGGTCTAGACTACGCCCGGGGAGCTCGCTTGATTGTGTCCTATTTACAGCGCCTCGCTATGCCCAGGTTTAATATACCAAAAATTGTGTAAATTAATCAAAAAAATCAGATAGGTACATATGTAATCATCATAGTGCTCTTACTTGGTTAAGTTTGGGATCGGCGCAAAATATTTGAATATTACGCGGAAAGTTAAACAGAAAATATAAATTCACCGTTTCGCACCACTCTGACAATAAAAAAAACCGACAATTAATACGAGTTGGACTTACCCAGTGAGGGTTCCGTACAAACTTCTGGATAAGGTATCTAAATATATAAGTCAAACTTGACAAACTTAACTTTGCCGTTCGATGTATGGGCATGATTATTATCAACCGCAAAAGTTGTTTCTATTATAATTCTGTATAATTAATGAGTAAAATTTTAATACACAAACACAACACACACTTATACATACTCACGCTTTTTAATCCCCGAAAGGGTAAGCAGAGGCTTAACTGGTAGTCAGTGCTTACTCTAACTTGATCGTCCCATGAAGTGACGACGGTGACAGTAAAAATATTGTCATAAAAACTATTCTAAAGTAAAGAATATTTTATTTTTTATTTCATTAATTAATAAAATATTGTTAGCATAAAATATTTTAGTGAGGGTATCTGCAATACTTTTTGGCTATAAAAACACTGAACCTTTTAACAGACCGAATTAGTTCATTGTTGACAGTCGTACCGGTCGGTTAATAGGTGATATATTGTTAAGCCAACAAATATGTAGGAATTAAGTGTAATGATTTTTCAGATCTTCATAACGCAATACCTTGAAACAGCGGACTGCCTTGGTGGCGTAGTTGTATTGCATGTCCGGTACAATAGCGCTCTGAGGTCTTGGGTTCGAATCCTGGGTTGGGCAAAGTGATATTTGGGTTTTTCTGCTCAGTATCAGCACGGAGTCTGGAATTTGTGCCCGATATGGCGATAGGCTCGCCCCCTATCACATCATGGGACGGAACATACTTGGCGAAAAGTAGGTGCCCTAGTTGCGCCTCTGCATACCCCTTCGGGGATAAATGCGTGATGTTATGTATGTATGTTGAAACAGCGTTTTTAAGATATGCTATCGCTTTTTTCGATCTATATTAAAAAACTACGAATCAGAATAAAATATTTAATGACATGTTTACAAATGAGTTGGTTGGTTCATTCTCGGAATCGATCGAAATAAATTTGAAGATTGAGATTGGAATGGTTTATTGAAAACATCTGTAAGTGTGTATACTAAGGTATGTGGTATGGCACCGGAAGATTTCAAATATGGCGATTGCCATAGGATGTGCAAAAGGATATAATTAATTTCTTTTGGCCCTTATCTTTCATAAAATTTAAAATACCGTGAACGCAATAAAAAAATAATTTCACAAATCTCTGACATAAATGCGTTTTAAAAAGTTGCTGCTAATATTATTCAAGGTTTAATTCTCAATGCACAATATATAGATTATACATTTACTCGCACACATCATTAATTACATTGCTTTTACTAACACAATATTTTGTATATATTCCAAACAATTATAGAATGAACTAGATAAAAGCTGACAGATGCGCTACAAACCATGACGTTTCAGAGAATACATCACGCGGAAGTACCCAGACTGTAATAAGGAGAGGGTATTACATTCGCCCAGCTATAGCACATAATATAATTTGAAGAATATAAATAATTTGGAGCTAAGTACAGCACAGGTCTTGGCTACAGGTTCTATGATTGGTTGTTATTTTTATACCACGCTATAGTAGGGTACGGCGTGAGCCGTATAAAGGGTTGTTATTTTAACACCTAGATATAATGATCACTATGTTAATTTCATCCAAATTTTGATTATTAATACGATCCACAATAATAAATAAGCCTAATATTTTTGCACAGCCTAACATTTATACAAAATTATCAAATCCTGAAACGTTCACGCTCATTTTATTTCAAAATTTAATAAAAAAACTTACTTACAATGTAGTTTCTTTCTTTCAGTTTTACATTATTTATACTTTATTGTTATATTATAATCTATAAGGCACGTAAGTTTAAATCGCCATACACACCATTCTAGCGCAATAGAAGGGTTGGTTAGAACTGCTCATTTGTCTATATATTAATACAGAACTGATATTCCTTGAGGTCAGTTGGGAGTGTGGACTGGGTGGGTACCGTGCATCTATTTCCTAGAGCTTTGACGTACACTATTTCGAATATTGCGCACATCGATAAAGCTAGACAGGAACTGCGCAGGTCTGGAACACGCCCGGGGAGCTCTATTGATTGCGGCCTTAAGTCCCATTTAGATGAAGAGCTCGTCCCGTTTGGAGGCAAGAATTGTACGCAAAAATCGCCAGGAGATTATGGTGTCATACACACACATTTACACAGTAAAGAACTAAAAATTCGCATACGATTTTCAGCGGTTTTCAATAAACTTGTGTGTATTATTTGTGAATTATCGCTTGCTTTAACGCTGAAGGAAAACATCGTAAGGAAACCTGCATACCTGAGAAGTTATTTTTAATAATTTCGAAGGTGCGTGAAGTCTATCAATCCGCACTAGACCAGCGTGGTGAACTAAGGCCTAATCCCTCTCAGTAGTAGAGGAGGCCCGTGCCCAACAGTGGGACAGTATATGTATAATACAGGGCTGATATTATTATTATTATTCAATAAACAATCCCACGTACATATACTACGTGCGGATAATGTGTTGACACAAACGTCGTATTCGATTATTGTTTATCAGTTTCTGTCTATGTGGAGACGTTTACGCAATGCAAGCCTTACTCTTCAACGCAAGCGAGACGCACCCACCGCGACTTTTAGTAGCGATGCTATCGTTTTCGCGTTTCTTAAACACACTTTTGTATCATTAGTATCGCGCGTTAGTCGCGTCTCACGCATCGGCAGCGGTACAAATATGCAAGTATTACATTAGCTTTTCATTCCACTAACAGATTTAATAAAATCGATACAAACGCGCGACTTGCAACTGTGGCGTTCACATTGATATAAGGCGATCAACATTCTGAAAATTGTATGTGAGACATTTTGTGAATGAATTTTCTGATCACAACCATGTTATCTAAAAAACTAATGTAATCTTACGATATCTTTTTAAATCGGGGACTTTATTCTCCTCCGAGGTTCATAGGACATTCATCTACGAAAATGAAGGAAAAAAAAATGATTTTTAAGACTATTTTATTACTATCATAACCTGCACACAGCAGGACGATTAGTCTATTGATTCCTATAAAGAAGTTCTATCGCATCAATTGCGCGTTTGTGACCTGTCTGTAGTATTGTAGCGATACAAATTCGTAGCCCTAGACGCAGGTGGACTACCAGCGATATCTTTGCGAATGCGATTACACCGCAGCTGTTTTCCGAATGCATAGCAATTACTTAGTCACAACCAGACAGCCGGCGACCTCACTAAATAAGGCTCTTAGCAATTGCACGAAAATAATGAAGTTATGTTTATATTTAATAGTATTGAAGTGCTTAAAACAATTTTGTGTTTTCAAGGTTTCAATATCCCTTATTAACTAGACTATTTAAAGATAGTCTAGGATTTCGGATAGTCCTATAGGACTCATATCTATCTTTAAACCTAATTAAGACTTAATTCACAGTAACAAAATTCGCCAATAATTTAGCTAAGTACGATTTTTGTGACATGCGCACACAAATACGTTACAATCACAATATTTATCCCCGAAGGTATAGGCAAAGGCGCAATAAGTGCATTTACATACATGTACTTTTTTCTATTTTTAATTTACCAATGTACTTTAATTGGTCATAAAAGGTGACAACCCTAATCACGCCGTAATGTAGCACCGCACATACACACAAATAATCAAACACACATATATAGGTGTTGCTCATGTTGTCGGGGTTAAAAAGTGCCTAGTGAAAACGACTAAAGAGCACGCGTATTCGGCTCGTTTAAAAATGCCGTGTGTATAATCCCTCACACTCCGAACTATGGCAACAGACCTCAGAAAGGATGTAGACAGGGCGGGGAAAGAGGGTAGGAAGGATGGGGAAAGAAGGTAGAGGAAAGGGGGTAAAAAGGGTGGTTTTGCACACGCAACCCCTGTTTTCTGAGATCTGTCAAAATGTTCAGAGCGCTATAGACGCTAGAGATATGTAAGTTTAGAATTCAGGCTCAGCTTGAATGATCTACGTGAACTAGATGTACAAGCCTTAGAAACAATTGTCAGTACCTTGTAATCTTTAGTAATATAGTAATTGCTAAAATAACTGTCCGAGATGCTGTCATGGTAAAATGTTAAATCGGTTTTGATGTAATTTGCTATAGAGGAAGCTTTAAAAAAGATGAAATGTAGACATTTATGTTTGTATAAACTGAAGTCCAATGAATGATCAAAACTAATAATATGAGACCTCACGGTAACTACTTGCATGGTAACTATGCTATAAGTACAAAGAATTTATTGTAATTACATCCTAATTATTTTTAATTCTAATGCGACCTGAGCTACAAGAAACATCTAATATTTTTATAAAAGCTGCAATTTCGTATTGCTATCTATACTAATGAGCGGCGATAGCTTGGTTGGGTGTAGAACGGACTGACAAGACAATTGTCTGGAGATTCCAATCCAAAGGGCACACACCTCTGACATTAATTTTAAAGTTCACAGTTCGGCAAATTTTTTCCTGGGAATAAAAGTAACCAAATGAAAATAAGATATATTATTTTGTTTTCAATACAATGATATTTTTTATTTGGGTATGTAGTTGTAAAGATTGCCTAGTCAAAACCAAACTGGAAAAATTTCAATTGTTTAAGCAATATATATATTTTATAAGTAAACAAATTCTTTTATTACCAATAATGTATATATTATATATATACTACATTGTCATATTCGTTATTGATAAATTAATATAACTCAATATCTGTAATAACCTATGTCATAATAGCGAAGATCATGTTTCAAAAAAGTTAGGTTTGAAATCAAAATGGCGGACCGCACCATTTCTGCCTAGAATCCTATTTGTTACGCATTTTTAGAGCAGAGCCGTTAATAACTGGTGGTAGGTCTCTCATATGCGAGACTCCGCCTGGGTAGGTACCACCGCAATGTCTATTTCTGCCGCCAAGCAGCAGTGTAGTCACTGTTTTGTTCCGTTTTGAAGAATATTATAGCAAGTGTACTTAACTACTGAATATAATAAGACTTAACATCGCTTGTATTGATGATGAGGAATATCAAACAATACTTTGTAATTCAAGGTGTTTGGATGGTGTTTCTAATGTTTATAGGCGGGCGTATTGCTTACCATCGGCCCAACGGCCTCGCTTCATCATTCAAAGCAAAAAAAGACATCTAAAATACTATTATATGTATTTGTTTTGTTATATAAAATAACAAAAGTTGCTAGAGTCGTTTATGAAAAGATATCCTTTGGTATAATAAGTTCTATTAGTATCTTGTACATCCCAAAGTAACATGCCTATCGTTAACAAAATCGGTTAAAGGAACGAAATGGTAAAAATAAGGCACTGTCCACACCGTGCCAACTTTTCAAGCACACATTAAAGACGGTAAAAAAATCTATTTCTTACATTTTCATGTAAATATTGAGAATTCCTACCAATTTGTATCCCACTAATGCAAAAAATTATAGGAGTCTGCGCAGCGCCTACTGCGCAATTCGTCTATTGTAGGGTTACTATTCAAAACCATGACTATTCAAAAAAAGATTTCGTTAGTGGGATGGCACAATAGATTAAGATTGCAATATTAGATAATATTTGCGTCCTTCATAACATATTTAAATATTTATATTAATTTTATTTCGTATGGAATTTGTACTAGTCAATATTTTGTTTATTATATTTACTTCTTTACAAGTGAATCCTTTAAATGCAAATTAAATATAAATTATAAAACCTAAGACATTTTAGTTCCGGTCGGAGTGAAAACTATTCAAGTCACTGTACGCTTATATAGTATTCGAATAACATTAAACTTTGTTGTCACTTTCCGCAGAGGGTACCTGTGTATTGTTTAAAATATATAAACACATGTACTTATGTCATAAACATTTTTTATTATAAAAAAATTGACATAAACAAATTAAAAATAGACGTACAAAAGCACACACACACTTACAAAAATGGTCTTTTCTACACAAAAAGTCAATTCGTACAATATATTTGTTCTTATAACTACATAAATGATCATTTCAAGGCTGAGGTAAACATTTGACTTTGTAAATTGATAAGTATATATGCACTATTAGTTTCACTCGCGCCCGGACGCGTTCCCGCGTTGGGATCCTCAACCTCATCCGCACACCCACCCCCACATGCATGCTTGCGCGCACATGCCCTTCCACTCTTAGGGACGTACGAACGCGCACGCGCGTCCGCACGCGAACGCGAACACGAACGCGTAGCCGAGCTCGCACGCGCAACCGAATCCACATACGAACGGTACACCGCGATTTATACATAATTCAAATCACTTCACGAGATAATGTATTTCACAACAGCCATGTTTTTGATATTCCAACAAGTTGTGATATCGGCTTTTACACAATAAATCAGTCACTGGCCATCAACGTTAATGGAGATGCTAGGGCGTCGTAGTTGCATGGGGAGATAAGGCGCATGAGCAGGGTCTGGTGCGGGGCGGTGCGGCGTGTTGCGCAGCCATTTCTTAGTGCTTTCCTGAGAGCTTTTTTGCAAGCTGCGCACATCGATATTTGGGCCGGAAGCGCGCAGGTCTAGATTTTGGCAGGGATGCTGGTCTGCAAAGGCCACGCCCATATTCCCGGGTGGCAGAACAAAGACGCCTTTCATATGGATAATTTGTTATCTACAGTTTTCTTCTTTTCCATCAATATCATTGGTTGATGTATTCAAACAATGCACTACATTACTTATGCATTTGAGGTCAACATAGCCAAAATTACAGGAAGATGTCGCGGATTAAAAAAAAATTGCAAATCTGGCCAACTGGACCATGACGTGGCAAATTTTCCTAAGAAAATTCTAATTAACTAATTGTAGTATGCACGTGGCATACATGCTTGCTATTAACTTACAAGGCCTGCGTACAGTGCTTTTTATGGAAAAAAGTTTCCATTTATCTTTTTACGATAATTATGATACCATATGTTACGTAACCGCAAACGTCAAAAGTATTGGACACGTTTAAAAATACAAACGTTTGAATAATGCTAGCTACATACAATGTAAGGATGAAAATGAGGCAAAATAAGATTTTAAGCAAATTAAAACAGAAATAGTGACTAAAAACTAAAAATTCTTTTTTTAAATTTACACATGTGACATTCAGACCGTTCCTTTTTTAAATGAAATACATAGAAATAGGTTGGTCTTCTTTTTTTATATTTTTCATTGACTGTCTAAATCAAGTAAAAAAGAAAAAGGTTTTCAACCAAATAGAATGTAATATAATAATGAGACTTACATGGAGCCTGATCAAACTTGCTATTATAATTATTAACGCCACCGCCAGGTACATGCATGCACTTTTAATCCAATGTTTCGAAAGAATTTAATAATCAAGATGATTGTTTTTTGGAAAAATACTTTGATGACTCTAAATTTTGGTTGTGTACTCACCAATGAAGTATCGGGGTGCGAATGAGCCCTCACCGACAGTGCTGCAGGATCAATAAAACCGCGCATGCGTCCAAACTAACTACGCAGTAACATTCCACTGTTGGTAAATAGGTCTTTGCGTAATACTTTTTTTGTGTAACTTAGCAATAATTGCCTTCCACTACTAATTTTACTTCTGTCCCAAATTTAATTTAAAATATTGTACACGAGAACATAAAAATAATGAAACGGCGTTATCTTTATCAAAACTATTCGTGATAAGCTTTCGAGAGGTTTCCGTAGTAGCAATTAAGTACCTTATTGATAGTACCTATACAACGCATCAAATCCTGCATAAAATGCATATTTTGGTCCTTCTAGACTGGGACAGTACATACATACGAGGGTTTTACATAATACCACCGTAAAGTAGCAATACATTTAAGTGACCAGCGTATTTTTTTTTCACACAAGCTAATCGTAGCGGATACAAAATATATCCTACAGCCACCAAGAGACTGTCGAAAACATCTAACATCGACTTCTCTTTTGTTACCTACAACAATACAAAGATTCCATGAGTTATAAGTATTAACAGCCAGCGATGTTCACTCACCATCGTTATCACTTCTTAGTTCGTAAAGATTATTCTAGAAATATGCTTAATAATATAAAAACAGCGCCACCTGTGCAGAATAAAACGAACTTCTTTAAACCACTCTCAAGAATTGTTACAAAATGAATCCACAGATGTCGTTGCGTGCCACGGAATAAATCGTGTTCCTTCCCAGTAAGGAATAGAGAGTGCGCGACGAAAACTCTACGATCTGGTGGCGAAATTTAAATCTTTTACTCTATCAATGCTTGGCATTGTCGAAAAATATTTATGTGTGTATAGATACTTCATTGTCATATATCAGGATTTATTTATTTATGTTCTAACATATAAAAATAAACAAATCAAATGATGAAGAATTAAATTACTTTTCCAATAACAGTATTTACTTACATTTCATGGTTGTGTGAAAAGTGACAAAAATATATAAAATTATGACAAAAATTACGTAAGTATGAGTTTCGAACGTTTTTATAAATGTCTCATAATGTATTTTTTTTAAAATAAATAAGTTAATGTACATAGGAAACGTGCATAAACTAGGTGGCGGCTCAAACCACAGTGTGGGTAAAAAAAGAAACTTTCCAGCGCCATAGTTTATTTATAGTGATGGAGATGATAAACGTACCTATCATAAACAACAGTTTAAGGTAAGAAAATGGAAGTCGGCGGTATATGTAATCAAACGTAATCAAATTGTTCACTTTTTGTTACTTTTATAGGTTGAAGCAATCAGATAAGTTCAGGTATCTTCATTATCAAGAAATTAAATATTTTTCACCTCTTCTTCAAATGTGGATATTTTTGACAATGCTAAATACTGGTAAGGTAAAAGATTCAGATTGCGCTACTAGATGGCAGAGCTTTCGTCGCTTACCATCTCTATACAAACTTATCCGCAATTATGTGAACACAATCTCATAATTTTGCTTCAATAACATTCAAATAATTGGTCCCATTAAAGAAATATATATATTCTATCAAGCTGCCTATTAATAATTGTCGGTCGGAAGGCATATTTTATAATTTTAGTCATAATATTCAAAAAAATATATCAACAAACTACGAATCAGGAAAAAATACTTTTTTTTATCCATACTGCAGCTTTTTTGTCGGCTTGTGCTGTCATCTACAATTTTTGCACGTTCTCTATTAAAGCAGAAATGTATGAATTTAAGTGATAATTCCATAAATAGTTATTGCACCCTATTCGGTGGTAGGTCTCTGATATGTGAGAGACCGTTTGGGTAGGTAGCACCGCAATGCCTATTTCTGCCAAGCAGTAATGTGTAGTCACTGTTGTATTTCAGTTTCAAATCGGACATTGTCGGCTGTGTAACTACTGGACATAACTTACCTGATATGTTAAGATTTAACATCTCATGTTTCAGGATAGCAAGCGCAGTGGAATACCAAATACTTTGTAATTCAAGGTGTTGGTGATTCTACTGTTTATGGGCGGTCGTATCGCTTACCATCAGGCGAACAGCAATCTTGTCTCGTCATTCAAAGCAATAAAAAAACACTTTTATTTGACGATTGGAAAATCATCCCTTAATAAATAAATCACACAAACCTATTTTATAGGTAATACAACTATAATTTTCAATTATTTTTATCTATTTTATCCATAGATAAGTTTTTTCAAATGATTAAAATTAGTTCTAGATTATAATAATAATTCTGAATAATAAAATACACACACACATACGCGCACACACACACTCCTTTTATCCTCGAAAGAATAGGCAGAGGCGTAACTGGTGCAACCCCATTACATAGTGTGATAACAGCGAGATTGTCGTTATATCGGGCACAAATTCTAGACGCGGGCTGGTACTGAGTAGAAAATTCCAATATCACTCGGAATCGAACCCGAGACCGCAGCACTGCAGTCGTCAGTCTGAGTAATATAATAAATAATTTGACGTGATTAATAAATTGAAACAAGGATCAATGAAAACACTCAAACTTTATTTGGAACAAAATTCTACATTAATTTAAAACGTGAGAAAACTGGATAAAAACAACAGCTGAAGTGGTTCCGAGAGAGATTAGAGTAAGAAGCAATTTCATATTCATTTTAATGCCAAAAAACATCACATCGAAGTTATTAAACTCCAAATACTTAAGAATATCTTGAATTTGTGCGTTGTAGTCTTTATCTGAAAAAAAAGCGCCCATTAAATGGCGGATGCAAGAGACCATGTGTACACCGCAGTGGTTACCATCAAAAAACAGTGTTGTGCAAGCGGATACCTTCCGCTTTAAGGTGAGCCCCCATTAAGACGTCGCACTAACCACATTTTGGAAGCTATCTATTCGAAATTTTAATTACTTACATGTAGAAAAAAATTAACATCTTATTTCTATGAGTAATTTTATTTTGGTGGTATACATTCTTTATATGCGGATATTAGTCTATTAATTTTATGATATAAATGCTGCTTACAGTGTTGATTACTTACATCTTACATTGCACACGATTATATTTAGCATCCAACAACATCCAAGGTGATTTAATAAGGCATGTTTTGGTACTGTAAAATTTTCATAATTTTCAAGTAAATGGCGCCTTGCATGCAATAGTGCGTAGCCAGGCAATGTCTTAACAGACAAGAATGTCTATTCACACTGATGTGCTGGTACCATTATATATGGAAGTAAAAGATTATTATGTTTATGCGAATGTTAGACATTGGAATGAAATATTTTACGGATTTTTTAGCATTTTTTTATATTATGATTTTCTCCCGACGTTTCGAAGAGTGCAGCCTTCATGGTCACGGGGGAAATGATGGAAGTGATTGTCAGTTTGGCAGAGAAGCACGAAAGCCGAATAAATCCGGTAGATAAATATTATGGTAAAGATGAATAAAACTTAAGGTTATCCACAAATTTGCAATTAAAATAAATTAGAAATAGAGAATACAACAAAATAATAAAACATACAATTTCTTTAAAAGAGTAAAGGCTTATGTACATAGATAGGTATCAAAGAACAAAATAGTATATTGGTATTACCATCATATAACCGAAGTTGGTTCGCCAACACTCGTTTCATCTCTTTCACTTCATTTTCTATTCCATTGACCAGAAAATCGGGTATAAATGTTGTTATTAGTATAAGAAACATCCTCATCGTCCGTCCCAAAATTTTCTAAAAAGAAACCCATAACCGTTGAAATTTATGATCAAGACTAATAAGTTGTTTTTTTTTATAATAAATTTCAAGCACGAGAGTTTAATATAAAAAATATATAATTTTTATGTAAATTATGAAAATAACGTCTAAATAATATAGGACATAAACGCTTTTTGTATGTGCGATGGTTCGTTATTTAACAAGTTCTAACCAATTTGTAATTTTAAGAAAAATAAGTTAATTAAAGATAAACAAACAAAAATAAGTAAGTAATGTCGTGGCGAAGTAACTCATAGATATAAAGTCACGGATTCGTAAAAAGAGGTGGAATTGGGAACTTTTTTTTTATTACGCTGAGTTAGTTTCACCGTTCCTTAAGACCCGACGTTCAGCCGCCCAGAAAGATTTTACCATCGAGTGACCGCGAAGCCGAGTCACTAAACATAATATGTACACCCTACACTCGGCATACCAACCAAATCTTCCTGGCAGTTCTATTCCGGGCGTAGTAACGGCTGCGGGCTTCAGGACTTCCTCGGACGGGAGTGTCTAAGTTGTTGTCCGCAGCTGCCCCTGCGAGATGCTGCCTAAAGCATCCCGTCTCTGGTTGTGTGTTCAGTGTGAAGGGAGGGTGGGATGTCAGACAATGGGTTCACCGTACCATACCAGGCCCCCGGCAAAGACGGGTCGCATTGCAGCGACAGTCCGGAGCCCCGCAGGTGGGGCCTCCTGCTTGAGACGCCATTCCTCCTTCCTGCCTCCTCCTTTCGTTCAGAGCAACTGAAAGCCTCCCGCCAATGAAAGGCATTGGACAGGGATTTGGCATCCAGATCACAGGACAGGAGTCCGGCCAACAGACAAGTCGCCTCGAGCAAGACTGTGCGATATGCTATGGTTTCCCCTTGCGCCACTACGCGCTGGGGGCCTCGGCGAAGAGCGACAAAACGCTTTTTCAGGGTGTCTGCCCAAAGGGGCTGCGACATAAAGCAATGGACCGCACGACTCAGTGGCCCAACTTTCGATAAGGGATACTAGACCTTCTAGATTGGATAGCAGGCTGGCAAGAGCGCCCGCTACCCGGAACAACTTCGTCTCCAACTTCAGAAAATGGGTGCGGAATTCCCACAGGCTATATAAAACTAAACAAAAGTAGTTTTATATTTTTGCTGATGAGATTCCGCACCTCTTCAAACGTAACTACCTACTTTTTTTTTTCATAACTAGATGCCAAACGTGGATTTGAAGGGAAAATAAAAAAGTACATTTATGGTTATTCTCAGACAAATAAACTAGATTTATGACAACTTTACTTTTTTGAGGGTGCGTTTTAATGTAGCAACATTTATATTTCGAAAGCGTTCATTTTCAGTCTTACTTATAAAAATTTCGCAAAGTTATTAGCTATGCTTAGGTAAAACACAAATTTACTCGATCAGCTGTAATTCAAATCGCCATCTTGCCCCTTCATAAGGTTTAAACTAGGAAAGCGGTGATGTTTTTGACAGCTATTTAAGCAATTCTTAATCACCTCTTAACACTAAAACAAGTGAGACTGTATAAATGTAATATTAAAGTGAAAGAAAATTACAAAAATTTAAATCTCTTAGGATTTTGAAATTAAACGATTTATTTCAATAGGCCTGTTCATAACATTATTTATAAACCCAAACATATATAAATTATTTTTGTTATAATTTCTCTCGAATAAAAAGCTGTATTTGGACATGTCCCGTATGCGAAACATAAGAACGAAATTATATTACTTGGTCAAATACTCACGATTATATCATTCAACACTGCGTTATATGTAAATATTTCGTAAATCATAAAAAATAGCCTGAAGAATATTATAAGGTGACTCCCGCACATCTGAAATTAATGTCGTGTCAATTTTGTCTTACTAGATAGTAAATTTTGTAAGGAAATTACATATTATATTGAAAGTTATATTTTATTGCTTACTAAAGCCTTACCCGCTACGAAGGTCCCTAACAGCCGTTTTCAATAAACGAACCCAATCCCGTTTTTCAAGCCATCACAAAAATGGACCAACCAGAAAAAAAAATTTGTCATGCCTACAAATGAGTTATTTTGACAGGTTCATTCCCAGAATTGGATTGAAGATAGAGTTTCGGTTTGTTAATTGAAAACGGCTGTAAATCACTCTAACAACTCTAACGCTACCTATACGACTCCAGCTCCAACTATTTAAGAAATTATTGTCCATGGAAGCAAATTCACGCGATAAAAAGTAGCCTATGTGTTAATATAGGACATAAAAATCCATCCAATTATTTCTGTGTATACTTCTACTGCATCCGAACATTTTTACAAATTCTTGCATGTACTACAATATTAGTAATATAACATAAGAAGAGTTAGCAAGATTTCAAGGTAAGTGTAAAATAAAAAATACCTTACCTGTATTTTTATACGATTCAAAACTCGCCGGAAAATTACGAGTTGTCTGTCATAAAGCAGCATATATTTATCCAAGATTCTCTGCTGGTTTATTTCATTCTGGTCATTTGTATAACATGGTCTCATCAGTTCTTTATTAAAAGTCTTTCGAAATAATTTCAACTGACTATATGTCCATTCAAATATCATGATACGAGATAAACTAGACAAAACAGTACAAACTACTACTAATTGTATTTGTACGTGTATTAGTCGGTTATTTCCATCTAATGTATACAAATATATAAAAGTAGTGGCGATGCAAGTCATTCCAATTATAAGAAACATAATAAAAGATTTGATATTTTTCAAATGTTTACCACATAGTTCTTTATGCAATAATTGAATATCGTTATAATATTCGAAGAAGTATTTCTGCCCATTGATGATGCAGAAGACGAGGTTGAAAAAATATTCTCCAAAAACCACGAATATTCGCACAAAAATTACATTTGTGTGTAATCTGTAACTAAAGTAAATGCTGTAGACACAATACAAAGCTAAACATGAAGCATACACTTTCCCTATAATAGTGAGGTACATATGATTTGGAAAATCATAGCAGAAACCAAAAATCAACCGTGTGTTCATGATTATATACATGAGAGGAAAAATAAATCTTTGCCTCCATATTTTCACGCACTTCGTAAACATTTTTAATTTCACTCAAAATATAGGACTCGTAATAATTTAACTTTCTATAAACTGTGTTACCTTAGCTTACTTTAGTTACATACTGAGTCAGCTTTACAAACATTGTTTTATTGATCTAGGTATAAAAATAATTGTAATGGTTTCTATATTGGAATTTTTAATTCCATTTATGGTATTGATTTATTTCTAAACACTTTATTGATGAGTAATCAAAGGGACTGTCTATAAAAGTATGAACGTTATCTAGAACTTTGAATTACTCGAATATTGTACGGTATCATTTAGGACTTATTATATGAGGCTTCAAAATCTTAAAATGCTCAAAAAGACCAAATATACATTTAAATATCCTTTAAACCCAAACACAACAGTGCTAGTTTATTGACACTTGACAAGATAAATAAAGGAAACTAAAGTAAATACATAAAACAGAAATCCTGTCGTATGTAATAAATCACATCATGTTAAAATCCATAATCTGTATTAGGTTTTTTGTAGTAATCTGCAACAATTACACCATATTTTAAAATTCTTTCGGTCACAGAAAGTTACATAATTCCTCAGTGATATCCCGAGATTAAACTTTACGATATCTATGGGAATATGTATGGGCACAAATTTTATGTTTCAGACCGATACTGAGTACTATCCCACTATCACTAAGTCAAATCCCGAATTTTTAACCCGAGTACTCAGAGACTCGTCGTACCGCGAACGTAATGCAAATAAGCCTTCGGGGCATCTTTCTTCCATGCCAAGGTAAAATAATAATATAATATTTAAATACTAAAATAAATAAAAACATTTCCAACTTAAGTGATATATTTAAAAAACGACCGCTTTAACAATTAAAAGCTTGTTGCTATTTTTTTTTATAGACTGGTTAACTAATTAATTGATTTAATTAACGCGAGACACAGCAATGTTATGATCTTCTTTAATCATATCGGCAGCTTTTTCACCAATCATTATTGTCGGTGCGTTGATGTTACAACTGGTAATATGTGGTATGACACTCGCGTCAGCAATCCTGAGATTCTTCACTCCGTATACTTGTAATCTCTCGTTAACTACTCCCAAACCTTCTCGACCCATTCGGCACGTACTACTGGTGTGCCATTCGGTACCAGCTGTATTCTTAACAAAACATTTCCAATAATCATGACTTCCGAACTCCAAATGGTTGCATTGACGAACGTCCATATTGACCACTTCTGAATTCATTTCCCTGAACATCGTCGTATTGAGAATTGTCAGAAAATCTTCCACGGAGGAGGCGAATGTTTCTAAATCTCGTTCATCATTGAAATATCCTGTATATATCAACGGGGGGTCTTCAGGATCGTTACTTTGAAGTTTTATTTGGCCTCTTGAGTGCGGGTGTTGAAGACTAATGCAGGTGGTTAGATGTTCTTTATATAAAGTTGCTTCAATAAGAGCGGCACATATGTGGTCTTCTAAGTCAAACATATGCGAACACATAATTGTGGATAATAAACCAGCGGCCGGTAATGGAAAGCCAATAGCCTGATAATCAGGGTACGTTTGTTGTTTATTTAAAGCCTGGTGTCCCATCAATACTGGACCGCCGAAAGTTTCTAAATGGTTAAAAAGTTGAAGGTTTTTTGTAACTGACTTTGGATTTTCCTTTCCAGTCAATGTTACCAATACGATTGGGTGGTCTTCAGAATTTTGTCCTACTTGTGGTGACTCTACTTTCACTTCTATATCCATCTCTTTCAAATGATCACTGGGTCCGACACCAGATAGCATTAGCAATTGAGGGCTTATGTAGGAGCCCGCTGATAAAATTATTTCTTTACGAGCCATGACATTCTTAATTGTTCCATCAGCTAACTTAATCTCGACGCCAATTGCCTTATTATTCTCATCCAAAATTACTTTCCTAGCCATTGTATTAGTTAAAATGTTGAGATTTTTTCTATCCTTAATAGGTCTTATAAACGCCACTGCTGTACTTTGACGAATTCCTTTATCAATTGTCATCTGTGGCTGCGAGTACCCATTCTGCGGGGAACCGTTAGTATCCAGCAAAATTTCGCGACCGTTCTCTCTAAAAGCATCGAAGTACGGTTTAGTCTCCTCTGGCCAATTAAGCCGAGTGACTCCAAGGTATCCGTCCGTGTTATGCAGATAGCTGGATGAACTGTTTAAAATTGCTTCATCTCTCATCCCCTCACTTTTTTTGTAGTAGTAACTTACTGTCTCCCAGTCCCATCCCTCGTTACCTTCGGCGACCCAATCGTCGAAGTCCGCCTTATTTCCTCTGACGTAAAACATAAAGTTAGCTCCGCTTGAGCCTCCTACCATTTTGCCACTGGATAAACGAATACTTTTGGTTCTGCGAGCTTGTGAAGAAAATCCATCGTCTACCGAATAGCGTTTCCAATCAACATCTGAGTTGGAAACGAGAAACGGGAATGCCGGTTGCTGTGGAAACGAAAAATAACTATAATAATTATGAAGATTTTTGCGCGCATTGAATTGCTAAATATTAATTGATTTATCGTATGAAACTGCTTCACTCGGTAAACGTAAATTTAATATTTCTTCATAATTGGTGTACATTAAAAATATAAAATAATAATTTTGCTATACATGCAAAATCGAACCTGTTGAAGAAAATTAACTAAGCGTATATGAGTGTGAGAGAAATAGTAATATAAAAATGATTTTGCTAACGTTCGATATGGCCGCCGGGTAGTCTCCAGCTTCTATCAGCAGTACGGACCAGTCAGAGACCTCGGTGAGTCGGTTTGCCAACACGCATCCTGCGGACCCCGCGCCCACTATGATGAAGTCGAAACTGTCTATATCTGAAATATAATAATAATATCAGCCTTGTTTTATATACTGTCCCACTGCTGGGCACAAGCCTTGTTTATTATTGAGGGTTTAAGCCTTAAACCGCCACTTTGGCGTAGTGCGGGTTGGCAGACGTCCTATACTTTGTAATTTCTAATGTAGAATTCTTGGGTAGGTTTCCTCACAATGTGTTTTTTATTAAATTTAAAGCGAATAACAATTGATACATAATACCTACATACTTAACTTCGAAGTCAGGAGGTGTGAGCCTAAGGATACAACCGGTTTTTCAATAAAAAAAAAATTTTTCAACCTGCGGACCTTTATCTCGGCAGTCCTTTCCATTCCCAATTAGGCAACCGCACCCTTCTATCTATCTATCAGAAATATCATTATTACCTAATTTTTAATATGCCTAGCAAATGATGACGCCAACTACGAGTATTGACGATACCAGATTTTTTTTAAATACATTGCATATAAATTGAGAAATATGCCAATAATGTAACTTTTTTATATCGATTTTCTGTCTCTATACTTATATATTCTTTCATTAATCTTGTTTTCTTTTAATAAAAGAAAAGGTAGCTTAATACAAGGACTCACCAGTTATATTCGCTTGAGGCGGATACAGTTCTGAATTATTCACGTAGATATTTGAATATATACCGAGAATTAACTGTACAACTTTAAATAGAGCTATTGAAGCCCCAACGCCCGCCAGAGCCATTTCGTTAAGCGCCATGGTTGGTTTTGCGGATTTGACTGTCAAATTGTTCCTTTTATACTGAAATTTCTGCAATGCAGCTGTGACCACAATTCAAATATGTTCATTGCACAGGTGTCGCGCACTAGGTGATACAGGTACCGGATCAACTGACCGGCGTCTCACGTCCTAAGGATTAGGACGTTTTGAGAATTCCACCACGGTATCCCCTGCCTGTCGTAAGAGGTGACTAACAGGACGTATCAGGTTGTCGTGGACGGGCGGCAGGGGACTGTCTGCCGTTAGATTACATTTGTATTTATTAAATACATTGTTGTGACTCGCTAGATAGACGGCAGCGTAAAAAGGAGGCTTCTTATTGAGCCTCCCACAACAGGAGATAGACCGCACCAGGCGGTAACGTGCAGGGGTGGCTATAGATGCTAACGTTGACACTCCAGTTTGTCAATTGTAGTCGATAAGCCGTGCATAGAGTGTATATGGCAGTAGGGACTAGGCCCGGCGGTCGCCCGACGTTTACCATCACTTCGGGCGGCTCAATGTCAAGTCGTAAAGCATTATTGAAGATAGAGAAGCCATGCTTGTTCTCGATCTACCGTCTTCATAAATATCAGTTTCTGTCTACGTGAATTTCATTGTGATTCCTCCTACACAATACCTTGAAATGTTAACAGTAATTTTTTTTATATATACTTCAGCTACAATAAGGCCTTTTCATAATTTTTGGTTATTCATGCGGTATTGATACATGGCCTGCATGTTCTGTATACACGATACCATAAGCTCTCTGACCCCCTATATTTTTCTGATTAGTTCGAGAAGTACAGGAGCGAGATGAAATTCTTTCGTCTAATCACTACTCCATATTTACTCACAAAATACCCACATTGAGACTACCTATAGATTCATCACTAGATATTGTTTCGCAGCACTATTTCCGTAGCCACACCGTAGCCGCATTCTTCGAAGACCGCGGTAGGAAATCTTATTGACGTCTAACTTTTGCGGTATCTTTAAGTTTAGCTGGCGCTAGCAAATATTTTAAACCCGCCATAATCGTCCACGTAAGTCTGTCGTATACTCGGATCGGCCTGTCTATATCTGAATACAACAAGCCGGCATAATTGTGTCGACTGCCGAGTGATAATCATCTGTCGTCAGTCGGCATTCTATTGGGCCCCACTCTAGTCACCATCAGGTGGGGTCACTTGGCCGTGCACAATAAAAAGAATCACGCCCAGTAAATTCACGAGTTATTGATAGTCCCCGAACACAATAACACTCTATTTAATAACGAAACTGACGATAAGCTATTTTAGCTCTGACATTTCATAACTTCTGTTTCCAAGGTCATTACTTTCGAATTTACGAGTGTTTTATTAATATTTAATGCATTGTGTACATAATATGTTGCTATTAATTAGTTTAAGCAGTTGGGCCTTGTGGAATACCAATAGCGAGGAAGCTAATTTACATTTATAAAGTTTAAACAAAAAAAAAATTACCGGGAAATTATAATATATATAATAATCTTTTGTTATAAGTTGTAAGTTTTGTCTGTGCGTATGTATGTCACAAAATTCCTGAATCGTTGCATCGATATTAATGAAATTTTGTTAGGGGAATGCGGGGATTGGGAAATATGCTTTGCAATGATCCTTCCAATTAGTTTTGAAGCTAACGCGAACTATGTAAGTCGACGGCAACCGCTAGCGATATAAAAAATACACAAAACTTCAGCCCAATTAAAAATTTCACCTAAATCGCAAGTAACACCTACTATGACATAAATGATATTCATGATATATTCATCAAATTAGAAGTTTATTTTCTAAATTTGTCACCGGAGTCACATACTATAATGAAATCCGTATCAATGGTACTGCACCTTATAGTAAGTGCAGTATGGTCCGACTGACAAATGACTGACCGTCGGCAAGCAAGACAAATGTGCCGGCCTTTTTAAAAATTGATTATTTCCTACAACTTAGTCACAATTGGAACACATTTTATGATCTCACCTTACAATACAGACACCTGATACAAACAGAATTATTAAATTAAGTCAACGATGCAAATATTTAACATGCCAAATAATGATGGTAGTGAAACACAAAAGACTTATCAAACACAAATTGTGGCACGCTGCGTACAAGTGCGTAAAATTTAAACAAACATATTTAATTACCCTCTTATTCATAGACGTTTCGAGATACTGAGATATAAGAATATTAGCTAATCGCAACGGCCCTATAGCTACGCACTGCGAAGGCTGCCATGCCGTAAGCACTGAGAAACAGGCATCTTATCACAGCTTTACTCCTCCTTAGATAAAAAGAGTGTATGAATAAAGACGTTAATTTATAAGTTTTGTGAATTATCGCTTGCTTTAACGGTGAAGGAAAACATGGTGAGGAAACCTGCATACTTGAGAAATTCTCTATTAAGAATTTTCGAGGGTCTGTGAAGTCTACCGACCCGCACTAGGCCAGCGTGGTGGACTAAGGCCTATTCCCTCTCAGTAGTAGAGGAGGCCCGTGCCCAACAGTGGGACAGTATATAATACAGGGCTGATATTATTATTATTAATTTATAAGTATTTGCGATTTCTTCTGCTCACCTTTTCAGGACAACTGAATCAATTCTTATGTAATTTTTAATTAACTAACTTTTCTCACGGCTTCACCCACGTTCAATTTCTTACTCAATATTTTTTTAATTAACGTTGTTGAAATTGTCTCTGATTACCAATGAGAATCTTTTGTATACCTTTTAAATAGGACATCAATCGGGACATATAGGAGAAATAGGAAAACAAATTAAAACGCGCGTTTAGGTTTGCATTGTATGATTTTTTTTATTGAATGATGAGATGAGATTGCCGTATGCCTGACGGTAATCGTCACGATCGCTCATAACCGCCCAGTAGAAAATCCAACACCGTGAATTACAAAGTACTGTTTAGTATTCCACTACACTCGCCATCCTAAGACAATTATTATGCTTCTAAAAAACAGATAGATAGTTCTTTCACTTGTTCCCAGTATGAAGTAGTGTCAAGGCATTTTTTTTAAAATTTTGCAATAGTTTAACGACTTGCCCTCTTGACATCAACCTGCTTCAGTGTTCCATATTCTAGCACAATATAAAAACCCACACATTGTTGCCGGATCTGGAATTCGAACCTTTTTACATTACGTGATCCTAGGAGAAGAAAAGACAAGAGAAGGAGAAAGACCTCCCGGTCCTAACGTGATAGGGACTAAACTAAAGAAACACGAACTGATTATTTTATATTACAGGGTGACTGGTAATATAAATTCCTCCTGTTAAAAGCATGGAGGTTCGGTCAAAAGCAATCGGTTTTGTCTTATTATGATCCGCAACCCAATATTTGTCAAGGAATATAAGATTTAGTTTAAGGATAAAGCACGAACTTATTAGACAAAATAAAATTCAACAATAGAAAACCGACTGAATAGGTTTGAGGGGTTTTTTGTTGTTTTCTGCTATTTACCATGCTAGACTTTTATAGTAAATATTAAATTATCTAAAAACTACAATAGGTTCAAGTTTTTTAGGTTATAGTTAGCCTAAAGCCCATCAAAGTTGTTTTATTAAGCTATTTTCTACATAATCTGCAATTTATTTTAGAAAAATAATGTTAATTACTTCACGTGCAAAATACATTGATAACTTACTGATTTATCCAGCTTTTTAATGAGGTATAAAAAATCACAATTAACCTTGTGAAGGCAAAAAAAAACATAAATGTTAGAGTTCTACAGAATAAATGAAGTTTTTTAACCATTTTTTTTTATACAACCACGACAAAGTGAGCCTACTTCATCGAGATAGCGAGACTTTATCGAGCATTAAAATTAATCAAATAGAAAGAAAGGGAGGTACCTCCCGCAGGTACGAAGTGTGCGAGGTAGTGAAGTGTAAGGAATGCGCATACGGAATAAGAAGTATTTTTGACGATCTGACGGCCAGTCGTCAATGCCGTATCACCCTAATTACCCAATATTGACACGACTGTAGGTTGTGGCGTTCCGCAATTTTATTTTGTTTTTTAATCGTGTCCAGCCTAGTGTCCCCACCTGATGGTAAGTGGACTGGGGTCCAATAAAATGTCGACTAACAAGAGTGTCGACGCAACTATTGCGGCCTGTTGGAACCGGATATAACAGGCTGATACAAAAACGCAACACACTTATTTGGGCCATTATGATGGGTTTTACGGCCATTCTACTTTTCGATGCCTAAAACCTAGAGAACAGTATTAAAAAAAATGGTGATATCAGTGATTGTAGATGTATGGAATAAAATACAATAATGTGTATTAATTCTAGCAGCGAAATTTTACCGTACATTTTTGGTTTATTTAAGTTTATAATTTGTCTTGCGGTTTCAAAAGATAATTGAAATATAAAGGGTACTTCCCGTTGACCTAGAACCATGTAATTTGGCATATCGCAAGATCCCAGCACATAGAAAGGAAAATATCTGAAAACCAAAAATATTTACTTAATAAGGAAAAAAAAACGAATTTACTATTTTAAAAACCGGCCTTCGGAGTAGTTGCGAGTTTGGAAATAGGCGACTTAAATCGATGTTTCTTTTGATTGCGTTGACATAGAAGCTTGATTTTTCACATCTTACAGGTATTATAGACTTGAGTATTTGATATTAATTTTAATTTAATACCTCAGTTCGTTCCTGGATCTTGACAGACGGGCGGACGGACAACAAAGTGATCCTATAATGGTTCCGTTTATTTCTATAGGTACGGAACCCTCAAAATTAAACTATCTTGGAAAGGCGGAAAAGTCTTTGATAGGCGAACTATTACAAAGATACCTTACCTACAAGTGTGCACGAAACTTGCGGAGCGCGAATTCTGTTCACTTGTCCGTTTATTTTTAATAAGAACTGCCATTGCGTTACCTTTCTTCAGCGATATGTTTTCTCTTAATTTATGTCAATAACGTAGTTGTATTTCGACTTGTGTTAATTGGGAAGCCGCGATAGCTTAGTTGGTTGTGGAACGGACTGCTGAGATGAATGTCCGCAGGTTCAAATGCCAAAGGCACACATCTCTGACTTTTCTAAAATCATGTGTGTATTCTTTGTGAATTATCGCTTGCTTTAACGGTGAACGAAAACATTGTGAAGAAACATGTATACCTGGGAAGTTTTCTAAAGGAATTTCGAGGGTGTGTGAAGTCTACCAATCCGCACTAGGCCAGCCTGGTGAACTAAGGCCTAATCCCTCTCAGTAGTAGAGGAGGCCCGTGCCCAATAGTAGGACAGTATATAATACAGGGCTGATATTATTATTATAATTGTAATTGTGTATGTAGGTACTTCTACAATTTTTAAACATTTTACAATGAGCTCACAGTGTCTTGAAGTCTGGTAGCCGGTCTTCTGAGTTTCGATTTGATTAAATGTTGAACTTGATTCCAGGCTTCTGTACATTGTGCAAGCTTCCAATCATATTCTCTTGGCTTGTCTATTCAAAAGTACTTTAACTCCTACCATTATTGTAGTATTTAATACTTCAAGACAAAAATATTTGGTCTGATAATTATGATTGCTTTAAATCAATAAATGTTAAATTCTTCGAAAACTGTCGAGTGTTGGATAGATCTCTCGTCCCAATCTTAGTGCATTTATTCATTTAGAAAATATCTTATTATTAGTCACTCTACACATAAAGTGTGCACAGGTTTCACAACTTTACATAAGTATTTACAAACAGATAATAAGGTAACAACATATTTCATACTTACATACTTTCCACAGCTGAATAAAGAGAGCATGTATTAAGCGCTACACATATTTCTTTTATCTCCCTAGTGATAGACAGAGGCACAATTATTTAAATAATTGTTGCCACGTTTGTTCCCTCCTATGATGTGATAGGGTGCGAGTTTATCACCATATCAGGCGCAGATTCCTGAGCCCAGCCTTATATTAATTAGAAAACCCGAATCAACTGCCCAACAAGATTCAAAGTGGAGATGTTAGCACTGCAAGCGTTTTGTACGCAACTGTGCCACTGAGGCATTTCATTCTCTAAATCACAAGCAAGAGCAGAATCATGCCCTCCTGGCCTTAAAAGAAAGCAAAAAAGGCTAGAATAGTTTTTAGTAATTTTGGTTCAATGCTCGATAAACATTAATATTCGCAGGATTTACCAAAAACTATTCATATATTTTATATATTATTATTATATTATAGTTCATGAAGTTTTAATTACAAATATAATTGGGCCGAAGGTTTCGACGCATCAAGAAAAACACTTATGAAGTGATAGATTATTATATTAAGTATATAACAAACGTAAGGAAGTGTCGTGTCCCAAAGACAATCCCACTCAGTGGAAGCTGACTGGAAGCGCAGCCTTTTGAGATATAACAAAAAACGGCTGTTCGGAAATAATGTCCGGCGAGTATCACTGTGTGGGAAGCAAACGCTAAAGCCTTAAAATTAAAACTCGAGAACTGCACTGTGCGGTGAGCATCCTTTCGAGTTTCTCAACGATGTTTTCTTATATTATTGGAGTGCAGTAAACCAGAGGGCGATTCAATTCGATTGTGACGCCATCTATTGGCATCTCGCGCTGAACTTGATTGTAAGATCAACAATTAAGATGGCGCTGCTTGTTTTACTTGTTGCACAAATACTTTTTGTCGGACTGCCCAGTATGTTATTTATTATAAGATTTTTCCCTCCTTTAGAGAAAATTTAACACTTCATGAGGCCTCTCGGTCCCCTCAATATTACCGTCCGTTATTTTAGCCGCCCTCAGAGTCTACTTCGAAAAACGAAATCCTTCGTTTCGGATGACGGATCGCACATTTTTTTACTACGAAGTGTTACGGATCCGCTCCGTTTATCGTAATATTTCAGACATGGAATTTGTAAGCACCTATAATTATGTATTTTAAAACCATCTGCGAGGACAAAGTTCCACTGCTTTCTCCTAAGAAAAAATACGGGGAATTGATCCTACCTCTAACACATAACACTACATCACCACCACTACACCCTATCCTTCCCACAGAACGGTGAGGGATTCGAAGTAATTTGGTAGTAAAGTTAAATCCAAAATTCGTCGCTTATTCGTTTCGGTCTGACGTTTTGACGTTCGTTTCTCGAAGTAGACCTTCGGGACATTTGTCCGGTTATTTCTTAATTCGATCTGGCTCTAATTGTGTTGGAAAAGGTAATGTGAAAATATATTTATATACAGTCAAAAACATTCTCTTGTTTTTCAAGTAGACCAGTACAGAAACGTACTAATAACAATAGCACGTCTAAACGCAGTCAAGGTAATTGAAACAGAGAAGCAGCCCCTTTAAAAATATAAAACAAGTTCGTATCATTTATATTTTGAGGAAAGATAGAAACAATATATTTTGAGCATTCATTTTGCTTATATCTTTCTTGACTTTCACATGGGTAATATTTATAACCGCTATGCACTTAGTATGTCTATTTGTATGGCCAATCAATATTGTACTAGTCACTGTACATAGACTTAAAAAATACAATAGAATAACTATTGAAGAAACATAAGTACAATTAAAGTTTCATGTTATAATACGAAAATTACTTATTAATGTTAGATATTATGAAGATATGTGCGCCTTCAGAAACTGGTTAAAATTAAGTTTAAAAGACAATTTGCTACTATGCATACTTTTTTCTTCCGTTATAAGAACTAGGTTTGTTGCAGTAAATTATAATCTATAAGACTAATGAGCAATGTTTTTGTTGCTTTGAATGATGAGAGGAGCTTGCCGTTGGCATGATGATAAGCTATACGACCCCATAAACGGTAGAAACGCCAACTAAAAAGAAGAAGAAGAAATATTATCGGCGTGGTTGGGTGCGTGCAATCTACAGCTCCGTTGATGAGTCTCATTTCGCACACCTTAAATAAGTTTTTTTTTATATATTTTATTATTGTTGTTAATTAAATTAGTTTTTTTTTCGCAACTGCCGCGGTTATCACCGGGGGTAACCTACTAATGGTGTACAAGCGACCCCCCGGCTTAGCAACCACGGCAGTCCCAATAATGATTTGGCAGGCCCTACCGCTATCACTGACGGAGCCAGCGGACGGTACGCTGGCAACCCGTAGCTATTCGGTCACGGGGCCCAGGAGGAAGAAGGGAGGGGATAGAAGGAAGGAAGAGAAGAGGAAGGAGTAGGAGTTTGTTAAGATAGTTGGAAGGGATAAGAAGGGGAGATGTTCGCGAACCCTTATAGGCCTCAATGTGTATTTGGCAACCAAGAGGTATACACATTACAATATGTGCCTAGAGTCGCGGCATAATGTTCCCCCGTGCATTCGGTGTGAAGACCGAGCGCATAAGAATTGCCTCGGTGGGATAATTAAATTAGTTAAACGCCTATTGTTACGTCACTAAAGGTGACTACTGAAAACAGCGTTGTGTTTTCGTTTGCACCACATCATAACATTATGCCGAGTGATCACCTACCGGTCACAGTCGCGACCAGCCACTTTTAATTATTATTAATTAATTAAGGTACATTGCGTTTGTTTATGTTGCGACTGTGAATAATAAATCGTTTTTCTTTTTTTTCTTTCTTTCTTTCTAGATACTACAATAAATGAAAACTTCCAATAAATATATTTAAAAAAAAAACTTCTTTAACAATTGGAGGTTTAATGCTATTTTTTGATACAGACTGGTAACTGATGAATGATTGTTATTTTAATTAGCATGATACACAGCGACGTTATGATCTTCTTTGATCATATCGGCAGCTTTTTCGCCGATCATTATTGTCGGTGCGTTGATGTTACAACTGGTAATATGCGGTATGATACTCGCATCAGCTACCCTGAGATTCTGCACTCCGTATACTTGTAATCTCTCATTAACTACTCCAAAACCTTCCCGACCCATGCGGCATGTACCACTAGTGTGCCATTCGGTACCAGCTGTATTCAAAACAAAACATTTCCAGTAATCATGACTTCCGAACTCCAAATGGTTGCATTGACGAACGTCCATATTAACTACTTCTGAATTCATTTCCCTGAACACTGTCGTATTGAGGATTGTCAGATAATCTTCCACGGAGGAGGCGAATGTTTCTAAATCTCGTTCATCAGTGAAATATCCTGTGTATATCAACGGAGGGTCTTCAGGATCATTACTTTGAAGTTTTATTTGACCTCTTGAGTGCGGGTGTTGAAGACTAATGCAACTGGTTAGATGTTCTTTATATAAAGTTGCTTCAATAAGAGCGGCACATATGTGGTCTTCTAAGTCAAACATATGAGAACACATAACTATTGATAATAAACCAGCGGCCGGTAATGGAAAGCTAATAGCTTGATAATCAGGGTACGTTTGTTGTTTATTCAAAGCCTGGTGTCCCATCAATACTGGGCCGGCGAAACTTTCTAAATGGTCAAAAACTTGAAGGTTTTTTGTAACTGATGTTGGATTTTCCTTTCCAGTCAATGTTACCAATACGATTGGATGATCTTGAGAATTTTTTCCTACTTGTGGTGACTCTACTTTCACTTCTATGTCCATCTCTTTCAAATGATCACTGGGTCCGACACCGGATAGCATTAACAATTGAGGACTAATAAAAGAGCCCGCTGATAAAATTATTTCTTTATGAGCCATGACGTTCTTAATTGTTCCATCAGCTAACTTTATCTCGATGCCAATTGCCTTATTATTCTCGTCCAAAATTACTTTCCTAGCCATTGTATTAGTTAAAATGTTGAGATTTTTTCTATCTTTAATAGGTCTTATAAACGCCACTGCTGTACTTTGACGAATTCCTTTATCAATTGTCATCTGTGGCTGCGAGTACCCATTCTGCGGGGAACCGTTAGTATCCAGCAATATTTCGCGACCGTTCTCTCTAAAAGCATCGAAGTACGGTTTAGTCTCCTCTGGCCAATTAAGCCGAGTGACTCCAAGGTATCCGTCCGTGTTATGCAGATAGCTGGATGAACTGTTTAAAATTGCTTCATCTCTCATTCCCTCACTTTTTTTGTAGTAGTAACTTACTGTCTCCCAGTCCCATCCCTCGTTACCTTCGGCGACCCATTTGTCGAAGTCTGCCTTATTCCCTCTGACGTAGAACATAAAGTTAGCTCCGCTTGAGCCTCCTACCATTTTGCCACTGTTCATGCGAATTTTTTTGTTTTTCTGAGCTTGTGATGAGTAACCATCATCTACAGAATAGCGTTTCCAATCGACATATGAGTTGGAAACGAGAAACGGGAATGCCGGTTGCTGTGAAAACAAAAAAGAATCATAATAATTATGAAGAATTTTGGCGCGTATGGAATAATTAAATATTAATTGATTTATCTTATGAGACTAATTCACTCGGTGAACATAAAATGATTATCTCTCCAAATGCAAGATCGAACCTATCGAAGAAAATTATAAATTATATTAAAGGAAATTGTAATATAAAAAGATTATGCTAACGTTCGATATGGCCGCCGGGTAGTCTCCAGCTTCTATCAGCAGTACGGACCAGTCAGAGACCTCGGTGAGTCGGTTTGCCAACACGCATCCTGCAGACCCCGCGCCCACTATGATGAAGTCGAAACTGTCTATATCTGAAATATAATAATAATATCAGCCTTGTATTATATACTGTCCCACTGCTGGGCACGAGCCTTATTTACTATTGAAATTTTAGGCCTTAATCCACCACTCTGGCATAATACGGGTTGGCAGCTTTCAAATACCTTCGAATTCCTAATGTAGAATTCTTGGGTAGGTTTCTTCACAATGTTTTTGTTTTCATTAACCTATCAAACGAACGACAATTGAAAAACAATACACACATATTTAACTTGGAAGTCAGGAGGTTCGTGCCTTAGGTTTGAACCTGCGGTACTTCGCCTCGGCAGTCCTTTCCATTCCGAATTAGGCTATCTAACTATCTATCTATCTATTAAACAGGAATTAAAATTTTAGCTAATTTTTAATAAACCTAGCAAATAATTACGCTAACTACGTGTATTGACAATACCAGAAAATTTTAAATACGTTGCAGAGACTTAATAAATTGAGAAAAATTTAATTAATATTACCTTTTATACCTATAACGTTAAGAACTCACGAAGCGGTTTTTAGGCCGCCCGCCGCGGTCAAGAAACAGCTGTTTTATTTCCAAATTCACGATGACCGCAGTGCGATTTGCAACCGACGCGACTGCGATTATCACCCGCAAACTTGGCGGGCGCTTATCACAAAACGGCCGGTTAGCGGTCAGTTGAGTTCCAGAATGCCATGAACACACACCAGAAACGATCATGATGCCATTTGTAATAACAAGTCACTGGAGCAAAATGGTTTCGGATTTCTGTAACCCCCGCCGACTATTGCAGTGGCACACCTACCGATCGCAGGCCACGCGGGCGTGGGGATGCGGGTGTGGGTGCGGCGTAAGTACTGACCGCGGTCCGCGCGATTCTACTAGTTGCCCGCCGATACAGCGTGTACATTGTACAACCCGCACGCCGCGGGCGTAAAACGCATTATTAAATGTGCATTTATTTTGAACATATACAGGGTAATTTTGATGATGTTTATGTACACTGCAGGGATTCCCTGCTTTTGTAAACATATATTCCAACAGTAAAGCAAGAGTACAGCTTTAAACCCTGGGTGAGATATTTCAAATAAAAAGAGGCGTTAGGCAAGGTGACCCGCTGTCCCCCAAGCAGCTCTGCAGTGCTGAAGACTATATTTCGAAAACTAATTTGGGATCAGTATGGATTACGTATTGATGGACAAAAACTAAACCATCTTAGATTCGCTGACCATATTGTCTTGTTTAAAGAACACCCAGAGAACCTAGAAAAAATGTTAGAAGATCTAATAAACGAGAGTGAAAAAGTGGGCTTATCCATGAATATAAATAAAACAAAGTTATAAACAAACTCAGGAAAATATGAAATAAAGAGTAACAACGTACCTGTGGAATATGTGGAGGAATATATCTATTTGGGACAGATCATTTCACATACAGACATAACTACTAAAGAAGTATGGAACGGATGGAAAAGATATTGGTCACTAAAAGAGATTATAAAATCTACCGATCTTAGTACCAGCATCAAGAGGAAGGTATTCAATACCTGCGTTCTTCCCTGTATCACATATGGGTGCGAAACCTGGTCTCTTACAAAACATCACAGAAACATGCTAAAACACTGCCAAAGATCCATGGAACGAAGCTTGATAGGTATCAAGAAACAAGACAAAAAACGGAACACATTGATATGAAGTAAGACAAAAGTCACAGACGTACTTATCAGAATTGACAATTTGAAGTGGAGATGGACGGGACACATGCTGCGTAGTACCCAGGAGAAATGGAGCAAGATCGTAACAGGCCAGTATCCTAGGGATGGGAAAAGGAAAAGAGGAAGACAATGTAAGCGATGGGGGGATGAGCTAAAATTAACAGCGGGTCCGATTTGGAGAAGGGTGCTAGAGACCGAGTACAATGGAAATTCTTAGAGGAGGCCTTTGCGAACAGGCACCCTGAACATAGAGATATATTGTAATTAGAAGTATATCATAAAGGGAAAAGTGAAAGCAGTTCAGGATAGAAGGCTAATTATTATACTTATACAGGGTAATTTTATATCGCTATACTAAATGAAACCACATACTTATCTACTTAGAAATAACGCTTTGCAATAAGTTACTTGACTCGTAGATGTAAAATAAAAAAGTGTAAGGTTCGAACAAAATAAATATTAATAATAATAATATCAGCCCTGTATTATTACTGTCCCACTGTTGGGCACGGGCCTCCTCTACTACTGAGAGGGATTAGGCCTTACTTCTACAACGCTGGCCTAGTGCGGATTGGTAGACTTCACACACCCTCGAAATTCCTATAGAGAACTTCTCGAGTATGCAGGTTTCCTCACGATATTTTCTTTCACCGTTAAAGCAAGCGATAATTCAGAAAGAATACACACATAATTTTTAGAAAATTCAGAGGTGTGTGCCCTTAGGTTTTGAACCTGCAGACATTCGTCTCGGCAGTCCATTACACAACCAACTAGGCTATCGCCGCTTTATTATTAGTAAAGCCACTACTACTTCTCTAAGAAAAGTTTCAGTCAGAAAAACACACACACACACGCCATATTCGCATTAAACTACAAAATTATCAAAAAATCTAAAAACTAAAACCACGATTTTTCGTGAAAATATTCGTTATTAATGGGTGATTTTGGACACAATGTCAGCAAAGGTGAAGACGACTATGTGGTTTCATTTAGTAACGCAATGTCACAATTACCCTGTCTATTTGCATTCTACAGGGATTGTGTGCCCGCGACCGCGGCGGTTACGGATTAATACCGCTTCGTGAGTTCTTGGCGTGAGGCATCGAATTTTCCCCTTTCTAATCATACATTTTCTAATGTTCGTTTATTAATAATAAGGAAATGTAGCTTAATACAAGGACTCACCAGTTATATTCGCTTGAGGCGGATACAGTTCTGAATTATCCACGTAAATATTTGAATATATACCGAGAATTAACTGTACAATTCTGAATAGGGCTATTGAAGCCCCCACGCTCGCCAAGGCCAATGCGTTAAGCGCCATGATTTGTCTAACTGAATTGTCAATTTTTTACTTTTATACTAAAATTTCCTTAATGTGGCTGTGATCACAATTTAAACATGCTAATTAAAGATAAAAATAAGATAAGATAAAGATATATTTATTCTGCAAATATGGGTAAAACGATGTCACAAACTTGACATTCCTCAGAGCAATCATATTTAACCAAACGATGGTACCTATGCAAAATTACTATTTCTTCAAAAGTATATAATAATAATAATATTAGCCCTGTATTATATACTTGCCCACTGCTGAGCACGGGCCTCCTCTACTACTGAGAGGGATTAGGTCTTAGTCCACCACGCTGGCCTAGTGCAGATTGGTAGACTTCTCACACCTTCGAAATTCCTAAAGAGAATTTCTCAGATGTGCAGGTTTCCTCACGAGGTTTTCCTTCCGAACGATAAATTCACAAAGAATACACACATGATTTTTAGAAAAGTCAGAGGCGTGTGCCCTTGGGATTTGAACCAGCGGACATTCGTCTTGGCAGTCTGTTCCACAACCAACAAGGCTATCGCCAGCAAGTATCTCACAAAGTACGCAGT
This sequence comes from Manduca sexta, assembly GCF_014839805.1. NCBI lineage: Eukaryota > Metazoa > Arthropoda > Insecta > Lepidoptera > Sphingidae > Manduca > Manduca sexta. The sequence continues at coordinate 14,419,108 of NC_051138.1, forward strand.
ACATATATCCATGGTCACAACTATTATATAAAAAAACTAGCTGACCCAGCGAACCTTGTACCGCCATATTTTTTGCCGCCATTATTGTCTAAAGCCTAAGATTTTTATAATTATTTAAATTAAAGACATTAAACAGTATGATTAGTTATAGACTGGACCTCAGGGCCAAATTTGTGCTCCAAAAATGATTACAAATTGGTAATTAAGGTAAGGTAACAAAATGTCACAACGTGCATACAATTTTGTCGTAGATTATTCGGAAATTTACGTACATTCTAAAAAGTGCCATCTATTGCCGAAAAGCTTTACTATTTCTGAGTAGCAATTTGTTGTGAAATTAATCAATTTATGTAATCGATAATGTTTTTTCTTATGCTATGGTAAGGACCTACAAGACTACTGTTTACTTTAATATCTACTAATTACGAATTTCATTTTTACACTATTACGATTTAAACAAATAATATGTATACTTAAGTATGTGTAGTATCAATATACATTTCTGCTAATAAGTATATTCGTTCATTAAAAATGCGTTTGCTTGGCCGATCCACTCATTCTATAGACAAAATTATCTGGAGCGTATCATTACCACTTAAGCTTTATAGAAACAAGAACAAAACCTACTGTCGTTGTTTTTACACCTTTTATGTTAATTTAATATTTACTAAACGAACTTCGGAAATTCAATCTTATGTTGTTTCGGTCTGTAAGAGAAACGATAAGACTTTGTTTATAATCTATATCTATACTTATAATAAATCTGTAGAGAGGTCAATTCTGTACATGAAATATATTTCCAAAATAACTATCAGGGGGTGATGAGGGATTGATACTGATGCCAAAAATGCAATTAGTAAAATTTTTGTCTGTCTGTCTGTCTGTCTATCTGTCTGTCTGTCTGTCTGTCTGTATAACCGTTATAGAAACAAAAACTACTCGACGGATTTTAACGAAACTTGGTACAATTATTTGTCATACTCCTGTGCTGGTTATAGTATACTTTTCATCACGCTACAATTAATAGGAGCAGAGCAGTGAAGGTAAATGTTGGGAAAACGGGAGAAGTTATTCCATTTTTAAGCTTCCGTCGCGTGTGCAACCTTAATGGTTAAAGCTACACAGAAATCATGTATAACGGAAATGTTCTCCTTAAAATTATGTAAAAAATATCCCACGACAGCATATGTCTATCTTTTATGGTTGATAGCTTAGCAGTTCGAAGCTTTCTCATTATATTTGTCTACTCTTACGTTTATAACACTCTCAGTCAGCCCCGGATCTAGGGGGCAAGCCAGGGCCCGTGCCCCGGGCGGCGAATTTAGAGGGCGGGAAATTCAAACTTGGCAGACGAATACACATCTCATCATTAACGCAACTTTGTCTACTGCGACATCTATACTCTATACTACCTATACTTCTATATTAATTATATAAAGCTGAAGAGTTTGTTTGAACGCGCTAATCTCAGGAACTACCAGTCCAAACTGAAAAAATATTTTTGCGTTGGATAGCCCTTTGTTCATGGAGTGCTATAGGCTATATATCATCACGCTATACCCAATAGGAGCGGAGCAGTAACGGCTAATCTCAGGAACTACCGGTCCAAACTGAAAAATTCTTTTTGCGTTGGATAGCCCTATATTCGTGGATTGCTATAGGCTATATATCATCACGCTATACCCAATAGGAGCGGAGCAGTAATGGCTAATCTCTGGAACTACCGGTCCAAACTGAAAAATTCTTTTTGCGTTGGATATCCCTTTATTCGTGGATTGCTATAGGCTATATATCATCACGCTATACTCAATAGGAGCGGAGCAGTAATGGCTAATCTCTGGAACTACCGGTCCAAACTGAAAAATTATTTTTGCGTTGAATAGCCCTTTGTTCGTGGAGTGCTCTAAGTTATATATCATCACGCTATGACCAATAGGAGCGGAGCAGTAATGGCTAATCTCAGGAACTACCAGTTTGAACTGAAAAATTCGTTGTGTTGGATAGCCCTTTATTTGTGGGGTGCTATAGGCTGTATATCATCACGCTATGACCAATAGGAGCGGAGAAGTAATGAAACATGTTAAAAATACGGAGACAATTTATTAGTTTTGAGAGCTTCTGTTGCGTGCGCTGCGTAAACGGTTAAAGTTATGCAACAATGATGTATGACAGGATTATCCCTCTTAAAAAGTTCTAAAAAAATCTATACTATTATATAAAGCTGAAGAGTTTGTTTGTTTGTTTGTTTGTTTGTTTGTTTGTTTGTTTGTTTGAACGCGCTAATCTCAGGAACTACCGGTCCAAACTGAAAAATTCTTTTTGCGTTGGATAGCCCTTTGTTCGTGGAGTGCTATAGGCTATATATCATCACGCTATACCCAATAGGAGCGGGGCAGTAATGGCTAATCTCAGGAACTACCGGTCCAAACTGAAAAATTCTTTTTGCGTTGGATAGCCTTTTATTCGTGGAGTGCTATATGCTATATATCATCACGCTATACCCAATAGGAACGGGGCAGTAATGGCTAATCTCAGGAACTACCGGTCCAAACTGAAAAATTCTTTTTGCGTTGGATAGCCCTTTGTTCGTGGAGAGCTATAGGGTATATATATCATCACGCTATATTCAATAGGAGCGGAGCAGTAATGGCTAATCTCAGGAACTACCGATTCGAACTGAAAAAATATTTTTGTGTTGAATAGTTCTTTGTTTGTGGAGTGCTCAAAGTTATATATCATCACGCTATGACCAATAGGAGCGGAGCTGTAATGGCTAATCTCAGGAACTACCGGTTTGAACTGAAAAAATCTTTTTGTGTTGGATAGCCCTTTGTTCCTGGAGTGCTATAGGCTATATATCATCATGCTATAACCAATAGGAGCGGAGCAGTAATGAAACATGTTGCAAAAACGGGGAAAATTATGAGTTTTGAGAGCTTCCGTTGCCTGCGCTGCGTAAACGGTTAAATTTATGCAACAATGATGTATGACGGGATTGTTTCACTTAAAAAGTTCTAAATAATATAACAAAGTCTCCCGCTGCATCTGTCTGCCTGAACGTGTTAAACTCAAAAACTACCTAACGTATTAAGATGAAATTTGGTATGGAGACAGTTTGAGACCCTGGGAAGAACATAGGCTCCCGGGAAACTACTATTTTTATAACGGAAAACTTTAGCCTGAAAAACTTTATAACGCGGGCGGAGCCGCGAGCAAAAGCTAGTATATTATAAAACAAAGTCCCCCGCTGCATCCGTCTGCCTGAACGTCTTAAACTCAAAAACTACCCAACGTATTAAGATAAAATTTGGTATGGAGACAGTTTGAAACCCTGGGAAGAACATAGGCTCCCGGGAAACTACTACTTTTATAATGGAAAACTTCAGCCTGAAAAACTTTATAACGCGGGCGGAGCCGCGAGCAAAAGCTATTATAAAAAATGATTATACATTTAATTAAAAAAAACTTTTAACACGCATTGAATAGACATAAAATATTATGATTCATTCGTTTTACTAGCTATTGCATAATGCACCCAGCATAAACTTTGTAAATTTATTTGTAGCTTATGAGTTTCATAATTTAGTTTCAATTTTCATATTTTAAAACACCTACTTTAATTATTTTACTACTAGATTTTGCTCGCGGCTTCACCCGCGTGAAGTAGTTTTCCGGGATAAAGGTCACACTATGTATATTCCCAGAATAGTAGCCTATAACCTTCCCAGAGTCTTAAACTATCTCCATACCAAATTCCATAGAAATCCGTTTAGTAAATTTATGGGAAATGGACAACATACAGACAGAGAAGGGACTTTGCTTTATAATATGTTTAAATATATGCCCAACTCACATACATTTATAAAATTAGTGAGAATAATAAAAAAGCAATGTTTATGATTTATGTTTTTATAATTTGGAAATGTCAATAGTTTGAAGAGCATCATATCTTCAAAATATAAATGAACGGCTAGACTGATGTTTTGACAGATAAAGTTATTGGTTTTCTGTCTGTTGCGTTTTGTTATACCACGTTTTATGTCACGTCCCACGGAAACGGGATAAAAAATGTCTATCGCCTGGTTCTAAGCTACCTTCCCACCAATTTTTAGCCATTCTTGAGTTATGAATAGTGTAACTAACAAGACTTTCTTTTATGTATAATTTAAGTTTAACTTAATATAATGTTAAGTTTACTTACGAACATCTCAGAAATACCTACACATATAAATGCATAATATATGTACGGGTCATTGATAAATAGCATTGAAAGCAAATTATCGCGATATCTTTAGAAATGTCAATGGTAAATCCTTAATACAAACTGATGGTATCTACCGCGCAATTGAAACAGCGTTTTGTTATTTATTTTACATAGCTGTTTTGGTATTTCACGGTAGATGGAGTAACCACCGCATGTGCACAAAATTTTTGTAAATCGATCTTCTCAATGTCCGCTCTACATCAATATCTTAGATCTCTTTGATTTTAATGCATTGCAATGTATAACATTAATTTTAGTTTTTTCTTCCGGAGAGAATACAAATCGTTGCATCATATTTAAACTCCAAACGTTCATAGGTTATTATTACGCTTGATCGTCTGTTTTATTGCCTCTTACTTGAAGTCGATGGTGTGGGTTGTTCCGGACTCGTGGTAGATCTCGCTTGAGAAAATCGTATTCTGATTGCCTACAAACGCTGCCTACGCTGTTCTTCAATTTCATTGGCTTGAAGATTGTGAAAGCGACGTGCGTTAAGTGTGCGACGACCGATATTTTGACGCCTTAGCGGTGGCATTTTTTTTATAATAAAATACGACGATAAAGCATTAAATTCACAATAAAACACTTTTTTGGTTTTGTTGTTATGTAAAAAACCAAAGATAAGAAACAGTATTTTTTAACATTGTCATTCATTGTTCATTTCAATAAATAATAAACAGTGTTTATTATTTATTGAAATGAAAACTTGAATAAAATATCAATCTATCTATCCATACTGTGAAAATATAATATGTGTTTTTAAATATTTTCTATTTAAACATATATTAACTGAACTGCAATCTGTCAGAGTTTTATTCTTATCTTTATTTAAGGAGCTTGGTCGTCTTTATTTAAGTTTATCACAGTTTTGTCTATATATTGAAGATGTCTCACAGTCTTCTGTCTCATTCGCACACTCACTTTTCTTAGATTTTTAAATATTTGCTATTTTTTTTTCATATTAACCCTCTCCTAACATATAAAATATTTATCCAATTTGGTGCAGTTGTTTGAAAGTTATGCGCGTACAACATAGAGCAACACGGCAAACCCGAAAGGGAGTAGCCATAGCGTTTTTAATTTAAAACTGTGCGTCGTTTTTTGCGGGTGGAAAACTTTTCACGTACATACACTTTGGTCAGACTTCCACACCAAACAATCGTACGTCACTACGATCCTCACACTAAACAATTTAGCAAACACACTAACAATTTAATACACACATAGATACACCCTGTGTCATAACTGTGTAATTCGAGAAGTAGATTAGGGAAATTAGGTAAACAACTGGATACCACAATGGCATTACATAGGACTTTATTTATTTCTACAATATTTATTAGTAGCATTGCCCGCGTGAAGAAGTTTTCCGGGATAAAAGTCCCGCTAAAAAAAGTATCCGATTTAATTATATTTATAGCTCACTATTTTGGTCATAGTGGCTTCATATAAAAGGTACTTTATATGAAATGACTTTTATTTAGAACTATTTAACACAAATCCAAAATAACACAACCGTTAATATAGTAATAATTTTAAGTTTTCGTAGAAGTAAATAATGTGATTAAAATTATTTACGTATAAAAAGTAACGCAATTTTTTTGTAAATTTGACATGGCAGATGTCTTTTTGCAGCACATAACTGAATAATTTGGCATTTTCGCAGGACACCGATTCAGCCACGCAACTAGATTTAGTCTAGTAAGCAGTCCGTTTGCAATTAGTTTTGTTAGATGCGTATGACCTTACTTTAACAGAGGGGAACGCCTGCGTATAACTACTCTCCTCCGGTTCGCCGATGACCCATGTTGCTCTATTACCAACATTTCGGTGATTCATTTTTATCATAGACAAGCTTCCGCCCGCAGCTTCGCCCGCGTGGATTTCGGACTTCCAAAATGGAGGAGGTGCTCAATTTGTCGGGATGTTTTTTTAATGTATGGTGGTATGTAGGTGGTCCGATTGTCCGGTCAGGGTCTGATGATGGGATCCTGGTGAAATCGAATGAACTCCTCTAATAAAAAAAAGTAGCCTACGTCCTTCCTCACGGTTTAGTGGTTTTGATGTAACAGACAGAATAACTTTCGTATTTTAATAGGGAAATATAATATGTCAATCTACAATACTGTTGAAAATATCGCAATACGGAACCACACAATATTATTGTTAATAGCTGTGCCCGCGACTCCGTCAGCGTCTGAGAGTGTTATAAGCTTCGAACTGCTAAGCTATCGGGAGTTACACGTGTTATTGTGAGTCAACCATAAAAGATAGATATATGCTGTGGTGGGATATTTTTTATATAATTTTAAGGAGAACATTTCCGTCATACATGATTTCTGTGTAGCTTTAACCATTAAGGTTGCACACGCGACGGAAGCTTAAAAAATGGAGTAACTTCTCCCGTTTTCCCAACATTTCCCTTCACTGGTCTGCTCCTATTAATTGTAGCGTGATGAAAAGTATACTATAACCAGCTCAGTAGTATGAAAAATAATTGTACCAAGTTTCGTTAAATCCGTCAAATAGTTTTTGTTTCTATAACGGTTATACTTACAGACAGACAGACAGACAAAAATTTTACTAATTGCATTTTTGGCATCAGTATCGATCCCTAATCACCCCCTGATAGTTATTTTGGAAATATATTTCATGTACAGAATTGACCTCTCTACAGATTTATTATAAGTATAGATAGATTGATGCAGTATTGATACATGACCTGCGAGTTCTGCATACGCGGTACCATAAGCTCTCTCACCCCTTATATTTGTCTGATTAGTTCAAGAAGTACAGAGTGAGATGAAATTCTTTCGTCTAATCACTAGTCCATATTTACTGACAAAATACCCATACTAAAACTACGTTCATTACTAGACATTTCGCGGCACTATATCAGTGTCGAAGCGCACTGCCGCCGCACTCTTCGCTCTGCGGTAGGAAATCATTTTGACGTATACTTGTTACGGTATCTTTAGATTTTGCTGGTGGTAGGATATATTTTAAGCCCGCCATAGTAGCCCACGTAAGTGTGTTATGTTTCCGGATCAGCCTGTGTAGGTATATCCGGTTACAACAAGCCGGTATAATTGTGTTGGCTGCCGAGGGGTAATCGTCTCTCGTCAGTCGACATTCTATTGGACCCCACTCCACTGACCATCAGGTGCAGTGGGGCCACTTAACGTGTCCGTACAAAACTAAAAAAATATACAAACGCCTGATTGATTTCGTTAGTTTTTTGCACTCTTAGCATTTGCTATAAAGATTATAGTTTTTAAACTGCTCTTAACAGTTTATAGCATGTCATGCTTTTAATATGTTACTACATAACTCTGTTAGTCATTTCACACTAGAATAGCCAGTAATTTATTCACTTTAGACTGCGACGGTGGCGTAATTGTATTACGATACGACTGCAGTGGTGACGTCACGAGTTCGATCCCCAGTTCGGGCAAATTGATATTGGGTTTGTCTACATTGGGTAGTCTATGGTATTTCCTCAGAATCTGGTATTTATGACCGATAGTTCTGCCTTTGACAACCCCATCAGGAATTACAGGCGTATGTGTGTATTTTTAGCATAGCTAATCATAAATAATTTATTCGTTGTACTAAAGATGCTTCTTTATTTCTCGATAAGAGATATAGAGCGGTATAAATATATTGAAATACAATCCAATACGCCAAGTAGGTCTTCTAAATGTCGTCTATTTCCGCGAAACCATAAATTCACTACAATCAAAACAAATTGTAATCTTGTTTAATCATATCAGCAGCTTTTTCGGCGATCATCATCGTCGGCGCATTCGTATTGCCGCTAGTTATATTTGGCATTATACTGGCATCGACTACTCTGAGGCCTATGGTACCGTATACCTGTAGTCTCTCATTTACCACCCCATAACCTGGTCGACCCATCCTGCATGTGCCAGACGTATGGAACTGGGTACTAATCGTGTTCAATATAAAACATTTCCAATAATCATGACATTTAAACTTCAAATGGTTGCACTGACGTACGTCCATGTTAATTACTTCTGAATTCATGTTCCTAAATACTGTGCTGTTGAGTATGGTCAAGTAGTCTTCCAAGGCCCACGTGAACTTTTCTAAATCACGTTCATCAGTAAAATAACCTGTGTATATCAAGGGCTGGTCATCAGGATCATTGCTTTTAAGTTTAATTTCACCTCTGGAATGTGGGTGTAACAAACTAAGAAAAGAAAATAGAGTTTCCTTTAATAAACCGGCTTTTGTGAGCGCTTGACATATGTTGTCTTCTAGTTTTAAGACATGAGAGCAGATGATAGTAGATGCTGCAGAAGAAGCTGGTGATACAAAGGCGAATACTTGATAGTCAGGATATAATTGTTGGTTATCGAGAGCCACGTGTCCTAATAGTGTAGGACTAGGAAACCTGTCAGGTCGGGCTATGATACCAAGATTTTGTACGGCTGATAGAGGATTTGTTCTACCCGTGAGTGATACGAAAAATAATGGATGATCTTGCGAATGTTTACCAACATGTGGTGAGTCCAATTTAACTTTTATGTTCATCTTGTTTAGATGTTTTCTTGGGCCTATACCAGATAGCATTAGTAATTGAGGGCTAATGAAGGAACCCGCTGATAAAATTACTTCTTTACACGCAATGATTTTCGTAATTGTGCCATCAGCTAACTTGACCTCTACGCCGGTAGCTCTGTTTATTTTATTTAAAATAACTCTCCTAGCTCTTGTATTTCTTAAGATGAATAAATTAGGCCTATTCTTAATGGGCCTTATGAATGCGACTGCTGTACTTTGTCGAAGACCGTTGTCAATCGTCATCGGAGGCTGGGAGTAGCCGTTCTGTCGAAATCCGTTGGTATCCAATATAATGTTGCGACCATTCTCTCTGAAAGCTTCGAAGTAATCTTTGGTTTCTTCAGGCCAGTCCGGTCGGGTGACACCAAGGTATCCATTTGTGTTGTGCAAACTACGAGATTTGCTATTTAGGATCACGGGATCTTTGTAATTTTCGCTTTTTTTGTAGTAGTATGTGACCGTATCCCAGTCCCACCCCTCGTTACCTTCAGCTACCCAGGTGTTGAAGTCGGCCTTGTTCCCTCTTACATAAAACATATAGTTAGCGGCACTGGACCCTCCAAGCATTTTGCCACTGGTCATATGAATGTTCTTAGTTTTGTGAGCTTGAGCAGAGTACCCATCGTTGACGGAAAAGCGATTCCAGTCAACCTTTGAAGAGTCAATTAGAGGGTAAAACGCCGGTTTCTGTAAAGTATTTAGAAATATAATTTAGTTCTGGTATTTAGAGCTGGAGGTGCAGATGTTGGTGAAAGGGAAGATGAAACGAGTAGAACCTAAAATTATAAGTAAATAGGCCCATTCATGAGACATGATTTTTCTATATTTATCATATTTTTTTTTGTTTCAGATAAAGCCTTTAAGATATTTTTTCCATGGCGTGTAAGTAAAACAAGCCTACTAACGTCTGATATGATCGGTGGGTTATCTCCAGCTTCTATGAGTAACACGTTCCAGTCAGTAACTTCAGTGAGCCTGTTAGCAAGCACACACCCCGCCGTGCCGCCGCCCACGATGATGAAGTCAAATTTTTGACCATCTATAATATTAAAATGACAGAGCATGAGCAAACAGCACTAGTTGCGCGTAGCATCGCCCGCGTGAACAGCATTTCCTGTTAATAATACCAGTCCTTAAATTGGTGCAGTGATCTGTAGCACATCATGTAAGATACCAGTACCATCTATTTTAAACGTAAGGTGGTTGTAGAATATATTTCTATACATCCGGATAGCCGCCATCTTACATGAAGTGTTAAAAGCGGACATAGTGGCCCAAGTGAGTGTTTTGCGTTCCGGGATCAGCCGGTCTATGTCCGGTTCCAACAGGCCGGCATAATTGTCTCAACTTCTTTACTCTCTCAACATTTTTACGTGCTGGTATATAAAAAAAAATATGTATAAGAATGACAAATCTTATCGATAAGTATCGCTACAATATGTCATTCTCATATATAATGTGAGCATTAACGACTGTAACAAGGTATCTTGGGTAATGCTACTGTTTATGGGCTGTTGTGTCAGTTGCGATCAAGCAAGCACATTAATCATCGCTATTCATCATTCTATGCTAAAAAAAATATATTTACCAAATATTTTTACATCAGGTGGGTACACTGAATCTTGATAGAACAGGGCAGTCATCAACCCCAGGAACGTTTGCGTTAGTTGTACAAAAGGCACCGCGGCTTCGGTGCCTGCCAGCGACAGGATCTCATTCAGCGACATTCTACTCTCAACTATTCAAAGCCTGTTTGATAAGTTTTGAGTCAATTTTATTTGACAGTTATCGTATTAAATAGCTTATGTAGATAGTACTAATATTATTACCATGTGTTTAGAAGCATAGAGTATAGTGTACACGGGCAAATTCAACTTTTCACTCAAGGGGGGCAAATCTGGAAATTTTAATTCAGGAGGAGGAAGACAAAGTACTTACATACAAAAGTATGTAAAGGTTATTTCATCCATGAAGACGCGCTCTACTACCTGTTGAGCGGGGATGTGGCGCGGTGTCGCGGGGTAAGAGGATTTATCGCAGCACTTTCCCCAATGCTATCCATCGTAGTGTGCGTGTGCACTTACACTACTCACGCACTCTGTTAGCGATTAAGTAAGTAGTCGGGCGCGTCACCGTGGATTAAATTAAATACAGGATCATTTTGACATCGCGTTACTAAATGAGGCCACATACTTATCTAATTGTAAATAATAGTTTACAGTAAGATACTTGAGTCATAGATGTAAAATATAAAAGTATAAGTTTTAAACAAAATAAAATATGATTAAAATTAATTTTAATTTTATGCGCCCTAAAACCACTACTAGTACCCGAAGAGAATTCGTTGCATTATCAACATCATACATTCAGTGAGAAATATACACACACGACATATTCCCCTCTCCTGAATACGCTCTTGAGAGCGAGGCTTTTGTGTTTGGTCGGCTTATACATTTATCTGACTAGTAGCACCCAAATGTCAAACAGGCCCATAATGTAGTGAAATAAAATATTTTTTTATTTTCCTGGCGGTAAACACACACTTCCTCTGATAACAAGCTTATTAAATTCATCTTGTTCCAAATTCAAATAGCCATTTAATGTAGCGTTTAGTGTTATGTGTAAATCTTGTTCAGCAGTTCTTTTTTAATTTCGCGGAGAAAGTGCTTTATAACTACCGCTCAGCCTTTGTGGGGGGTGATTGCGCGGTTACCATGGCGAAAGGATGGGGTCACCATGCCTTAAGACATGACGTTGAGCCGCACGGATTTGTTGTTGACTTTCGGGCGACCGCCGGGCTGTCTCTAACCCTATATACAACGCACGGTATAATAATAATAATATAATAATATCAGCCCTGTATTATATACTGTTCCACTGCTGGGCACGGGCCTCCTCTACTACTGCGGGGGATTAGGCTGACCATGAAGGCTGCGAAGTCTTCGAATCGTCGCGTCGGGAGAAAAATAAAATAAAATAGCTGCGATAAAATCTGAAAAATAGTTTAATTTAAAAAAAACTTTTTAAAAACAAGCTTTTATTACTGGTTAAAAAAAAAAATAATTAAAAATAATTTAAACCCAATGTATTAAATATTTGCGTTTTTATATAAGACACGTTTTTTATGAATAAAATAGTGTTACATTGATGGAAGTAACAAATGTAAAACGCTTTTATTTATAAAAAAAAACTAGTTGACCCGACAAACGTTGTCCCGTCTTAACTATGGATTTGCAGCGCGCATTTTTTCTATCAATCCCTGAAATTAACTTTTCTTAAATTTTCTAACGTTCCGCTCAACTTCCTTATTTTTTTCTTTAATAAGAACCTTCTCCTGACAATAACAAACACAACAACAAAAAAATAGTGAAATCGGTCCAGCCGTTTATATGTGATGGCGTGACCAAGGGAAATAGGGATTCATTTTATTTTAATACATCGGATTTAAATTATTTTTAACTTTTTATTTTGTTTATGTTTGTGATCTCAGAAATGTTGACTGGGTGAACCTATTTCGATTAATCTTCTATTATTTGAAAGCTGATGCTTGCCTCGTGATCCCATATAGTTGTTGGACCATTAACTTCTGAGATACACTAGAAAACTCTTAAAATAATGTCATCAACTATGATGTCCTCAAATATAGATTTTAACCATCACAAAAACTTTTTAACAGATTTATACCGCCTACAAAAACCACTAAAAACCAAAAAAAAATATTTAACGGTACCTGTGTATATGCTGGTTACCAATTTTGGACTCAGTGCCTAAAAAAATATACATTGTTTCGTATATTTGTACATGTATTTATCTATCTTAACTGGCAATTTTGATGACTAATCCTTTAAAATAACTTTTTCAAATAAAAAAAAATACATTTGGGTAATAAATGACTGAATTCTGAAGCCATAAATAAATTTAAAAAAAAACAAGTCTAACTGAGAACCTCCTTGTGTTTTAGAAGTCACTTAATAATACAGTAAGGTGGCCGCTTTGTTTTTCTAAGGAGAGAAGCTTAAAAAAAATATATAAATATATTTTTTACATAAACAACAATATTAATACATACAACTTTGGCTTATAAAATATTGATATTAATCATAGGTATACAATTCACTCATAATTATAAACAGTGTTTAAATTAATCTTAAAAAATACATTTTGGGAAGGTCTTAAATATATAATCGAAATTATTTCATAAGCTAACTAAGAAACTAATATTTCACAATAAAATTCATACCTTTATATTCACTTGACGCTTTCGCTTGTTGTAATGGTGTTATGGGTATTTGTGATATCAGCAGCTATCTTCGGTGCAAACAAGCAGTGTAGTGCCGGTTGCCGTAACACAATGATTTCACGCCATCCGAACACGATCAATGTATTGTAAAAAATAATAAAGATGTATGTCTGTTACCCAAAAATATATTTGGAATATATTATTCAGGTTTTAACATATAAAAATTACCTTAAACCATCTACCTTAAACCTCGGTAATGCGTCCTTGTGAGATAAACACGTTTTTTTGAAGACTGTTTATTTATAGATTGTTTACCTTAGCTAACTAGATGGCGTTAATTTCAATTCCGTTTACGCGCATGCGAAGCCGAGGGCTGATGATTGCAATATATATAACATATTATATTTTTTTACGTATTTAAATATAATAACATAATTAAAACTCAGCTGAATAAACTATACAACATTGATTAACTTAATACATTGTGAACCATTTTCCACAAAAAACCCTGACTTTGAAGATGTTTTAACTACGTCGAAGGGAAATTTCGTAAAAATATTTCATAAAGTATTTAACTCTGTTTTGCTCGCGGCGTAACTTAACAATGTACTTAATAAAAGTTTAACTTTACTGAACTTTACGCGGACCTAGGGGAACTACGCCGCATTCCGGGACATACAAATCCCAATTGACGAGGGACGTTATACCATACGATATACCATTTCCCCTCCGCAGTTCCTGCATCAGATCCGAAAAAAAATATATTACATAAGCTGGATTCTCATCGCAGAATACATAGAGGACCACGATATAATTACACACTACATACTTATCTTTTTAAAATAACATTTTACAATAAGTTATACCAACCGAAGATGTAAAATAAAAAGGTGTAAATTTTGAACAAAATAAATATTATAATTTATTTTAATTTTAATGCCACTACTATTCTAACGTAATTCGTCCCAGCGGCAACATTCCACTTTTATTTACAAACTAGCTTCCGCTCGCAGCTTCGCCCGCGTGGATTTCGGACTTCAAAAATGGAGCCGGTCGCGAACGTTCGAGAATGTTCGTTTTACGAAGCTACTCGCTAGGTGATTTGCTAGCCTCTAGGTGCCAAGCAAGCCGCCTGCCTGTGCGTTCGCGACCTTATATATATACAAAAATAATCCTAATAGCATGATTCAGTATTCACGCATGATGGCTTATTATTAGTGTATTTCATGTATAACTTTGGTGTTTCTGTACCGATTTCTATGATTCTTTTTTATGGAATATTTAATAATGTTAACTTTTTTAATTAGGGATGACTGAGAGTGTTATAAACGTAAGAGTAGACAAAATATAATGAGAAAGCTTCGAACTGCTAAGCTATTGGGAGTTACACGTGTTATTGTGAGTCAACCATAAAAGATAGACATATGCTGTCGTGGGATATTTTTACATAATTTTAAGGAGAACATTTCCGTCATACATGATTTCTGTGTAGCTTTAACCATTAAGGTTGCACACGCGACGGAAGCTTAAAAATGGAGTAACTTCTCCCGTTTTCCCAACATTTCCCTTCACTGCTCTGCTCCTATTAATTGTAGCGTGATGAAAAGTATACTATAACCAGCACAGGAGTATGACAAATAATTGTACCAAGTTTCGTCAAAATCCGTCGAGTAGTTTTTGTTTCTATAACGGTTATACAGACAGACAAAAATTTTACTAATAGCATTTTTGGCATCAGTATCGATCCCTAATCACCCCCTGATAGTTATTTTGGAAATATATTTCATGTACAGAATTGACCTCCCTACAGATTTATTATAAGTATAGAATAGACATACTGACGAACACGCCATACTTGCACTAAACTAAAAAATGATAAAAAAAACTGAAAAGGAAAACTGCAATTTTTAATTGAATATTAATTGTTATTTACGAATAATTTACGGCACAATGTTAGAAGACGTAAAGACGAGTATGTAGTTTTATTTATTAACGCAATGTCAATATGACCTATATAGTAAAACGCGAGGTTGCCGGTTCCATTCTTAAATAGGCACACAGTATTCAACACCCTCTGTTTCAATGATGTTATAGCGTATAGTTTAAAGCAACTAACTTAAATAAACAAACAAAATATAGTATATATTAAAGAATACACTGGTGCAACCCCTCCGCGTTACCAACGGAAATCGCTCTTCTGCCTGCTTACCTTAATAATATGATTAGTCCATGATCTAAATTATGCCAAGAGTAGATAATTACCTATAAAACAAACAGGTTATGAAACAACGCCGCAAATACGAGAGTGATTAAGTTGATTACAATCTTGCTTACATTATTATTTACGCAATAATTAAACTACACTGACCTCGGTGGCGTAGTTGTGTTACGTTACGGCTGCAGTGTTGAGGTCTTGGGTTCGATCCCCGGGTCGGGGATATGTGATATTTGGTTTTTCTACTCAGTATCTGCCCGATGTCTGGAATTTATGCCCGGAACACATGGGCGGAATACAGACAGCGGAAAGTGGGTGCACCACTTGCGCCTCTGCCTACGCCTTTGCGGATAAAAGGCGTGTGTTTATGTATAAACCAATATAATTTTATATATGTATAAAATTTTCAATAAACCTGCATTGTGTCGACTACGGAGGGTTTTTTTTCGCAAGGAAAAGTGCTTTATCGATACCACAATTGGGGGGTGATTGGAACAGCTGTTAGTTTCACAGAAGTACAACCCAATGTCGACACTCGGGAGTATAGCATCATCCGAGCAAGCATTGGATCGAGTTCCTAACTCTATGTGCATATACGACATACCAACCAAGACGCGCGGTGACCTTCTTCAGATCATAAGAGTTAGCCCCTCGGTATCTCGTTGCGGTAAGATAGATGGGCGAGACCATTTCTGCACAATGCCGCATTGCGGCCCCTCTCTGTTCGAGGGCGTTAGGAGCCTCCGAATTCTAAAGGATGCCTTTGGCGTCTTGGACAGCGAGAAACCCACCACCCGTATTACCGTCCATCTCGGAGTCGAGGGAGCAGATGGAGGGATAATCATCTCCCGTCCAACCATACACTATCTAGAAGCCACTCTATCCTGATGATCCGTCGAAATATTTGTCATTTTTATGCTATAAATAAAAAATAAACTCCGACTAAATTGGGCAAAAACAGAATCCATATCCATTAAGTCAAATATGCTTTATGAATACAAATAACCGTGACTCAATTTTCTGTAATTGTTATACTTATAATAATAACGCTAATGAGGAATACAATGATGCATTTCGTGTGATTCTTGTCTTCCGGAAATATTACCATGGCTTTTGCTCGCGGTTTACCCCGCATTTTATAAATCCGGCGGTAAAAAGTACTCTGTATAGCACTCTGATAATGTAGCTTCGTATTAGAAAACATTTTAGAACCAAAGCAGTACTTTCAGATATTAACATGTTTAATTGAATTTTTTCTTAATTAAAACTGGAAATTTATAAACATAAGCCATATTTGTTCAACTATACGTGTTAAAAAGAGTGTTACCACGACCGAGTTGAGAAAAAAAATTGTTACAATTAATGTTGGCAACAATGATCTTTATATAATGTAAATAATACAAAGAACAGAAATAAACGTACCGCTAATTGGACCTTTCAGCATATTTTAATTATTATTTTAATTAGAAATATGAGCATTTCTTCCAATTTTTTATATCTATCCCATGAACCTTTTTAATCTCTTCATCACGCTTTTCGGCCATCATGATAGTTGGTGCGTTTGTGTTTCCACTTAGGCATCGCACTCCCGTCTATCACTCTAAGGCATTCAGTACCGTATACGAGAAACGAGACGTCTACTACGCCTCCTCCCTCAGGACCTATAGCACACGTCCCCAAAGAATGCCACAAAGTAGTAACCATAATATACAAAATATTACATTTCCAGAATTCATGAGCGTTTGTTTTTAAATGATGACATTGACTCAAAGAGACGAAGACTGTAGCAACAACTTTTCTCACGGCGATGTGTTGAGAACAGTCAGATAATCTTCCACATATCGCGCGTGTTTTTCCAAATCGCTCTGGATCATGAAATGTCCATTAAAAATAAGGGCCTTTCCCTCCGGGTCTTTGGATTTCAAACAAACTCTTCCGCTGGAAGCTGGATGCAATAACGTGATAATCGCCGAAAGTATTTGATTTTTCTGCATCATCTCCGCTATTTTAAGACAATAATCATCCTGATATCTAACTGTGTAGCCACAATACGTCGTAAATATAGAAGAACTGACGCGAAGTGGAAGAGCTTAGTTTGATAATCAGGAAAAGTTTGCGACTTATTCAACGTAACGTGACTTGAATGCCCATTTCTTCCAAATATTCCTGAGGTCTGACGCCGGATAATATTAACAGTTGAGGACTGTTGATTGCTCCACCCGTAAGTATTACTTCTTTATCAGCTTTTAGATTTACAAGGTTTCGAAATGGAAGTTTGACTTCTACACCATTTGCCAACATGTTTTCTTCAAATAGAATTTTTTGCAATTAGTATTCGTCAACACTCATAGATTTTAACGGTCTTTTATAGGTCTGAGGAATGCAACTGACGTGCTCTGTCGAGTCTTATTGTCTTTAGTAAATATAGGTAAGGAGTATCCTAACTGTTCGTATCCATTAGTATCAACTAGAATTTCATGCCCATTCTCTTTGAACGCTTCGCAATCGTTTTCTACTTTTCCTTGCCAGAGTGGCCGAGTCACGCCTAGATATCCATCTGTACGGTGTAGATCAGCTGCAAGGCTTGCCAATATTTTCTCTGAATGTAAGCGCTCCCTCCTTATAAAGTAACGCAGGACGGAGTCCCAAATATTTATGAATACACAAACAACATCTGGTTACTGTTACATGAAACGGCAAAATTTAGAAAAAAAAATATCAACGCACCGAATCTGCGGTGATAGGTTAATGAGGGATAGTCCCCCGCCTCCACTAGTATAACAAGACACGGGATCGATTGATGAATGTAAAACTCCGTTTTGATTTTTTTTTCAAATAAACCTTTATTTCTTCTTACACGTACTAAACTATTTTTTTATCATTTTTCCGCCAATCACACTCCAATCTCCATCTTGACTTACTCGTCTCTTCTCTCTTTTTTCATTATATACTTTTGACTCACTCACGCAAACCACGTTCCATTTCATACATGTTCTATATTTTACTTTAATGTGCAGGCTCATTTATGCCAGACCAGTGTTTGGCGCAGACGCTGGTCCAGGGCTCATAACACTATTTCAATCGTAAAGGAATAGTAACCAAGCACTATTAAATTTCAGTTTAAATAAAAGAAGCATTAAAGCAGAAATATAACAACCAGAATCTGTAAATTATGAGACTCCAACGTTTCATAGTTCTAGTCATTGCTTTTTACTCACTGGTTACTGGTGGTAGGTCTCTCAAATATGAGAGTCCGCCTGCTTAGGTACCACCGCAATGTCTACTTCAGCCACCAAGCAGCAGTGTGTAATCACTGTTATGTTCTGGTTTGAAAGGCATTGTAGGCAGTGTAACTACTGGACATAATAAGATTTAGAATGTCATGTCTCAGGATAGCGAGCGCAATGGAATATTAAACAATACATTATAATTCAAGCTGTTCGATGGTATTTCTACTGTTTATGGGCTGTGGTATCGCTTACCATCAGGCGACCGGTAAACTCATCTCGTCATTTAAAGCAATAAAAATAAA
This sequence comes from Manduca sexta, assembly GCF_014839805.1. Lineage (NCBI taxonomy): Eukaryota > Metazoa > Arthropoda > Insecta > Lepidoptera > Sphingidae > Manduca > Manduca sexta. Next base: position 14,437,946 of record NC_051138.1, read on the forward strand.
CAATAAATCTATCTCCTGTTTGGGGCAGTCGATTACAATGAAAAGAGCGATTTACTTTGTTATAGGACCACATTTGTAGGAACAATACACCAACCATAACATCTAATCTGAGTGTAGCGAACAGGATTAGTGCTGATTCAAACAGCTGGAGTGGACCGTTTAACAAACTCCACCAAACCACTGACCACTGACCCTGTCAGCTCCATTCGGTATTGAAAATTCCAAGTCACTTTAAACGGAAGAAATTTGTGAACGCACTGTAGTAGATTCAAAATTGCACCTCACAGTTAAGTAAAATTGAGATTTGTAGAACATTAAAAATTCCACTACCTACTTTCGGCGCCACTGTATTCTGGCTTGTATTATAAAGATCTGAAGGCCTACAATAATGTGTTGAATTAAAACTGCGTCACGTTTATCGTACTCCGGATGGTAAAACTAGTTTAATACAAAGAATTACCTTGACAAAGGATATGAGAGATACATACACCAATTAGTTCAATGTGTAATGAAAAATAATTGAGTAATAAAAAAACTTTGAATATTGAGATACTGCTGCTGTGTATATTGAGTTTCTGCAAATCTGGAAGAAATAAGATAGCAAATATTATACAATTTGATTCGTTTTTATGCTTTAGTTATAACAAAATCGAAAGTAAGTAAGTTAATGTATCCAAGGACCGTTTTTATAACTCAATCTCAACTTTGAGTAAGTTCAAGTAGACAATTCATGCATTCAACTATTCAATAAGCCAAGCTTAAGTTGGTGTTTAAGTGCGTGTACTCAGCTGACTCAGCGCACGAAACTGCGCGGTCCAAATACATTATAATATGCTGGGATTTAAATATCATTTGCGATGTTGTGGATATTTGTTTACTACCTATAAATACCAATGACGTTAAGATGCTCACATCTTGACAACGTCTCAGCTAATATAATCCTTCGGAAACTGCATTGCATTTATTAATACTGCTCTAAGATTTATTACATTTGTAAAAAATTTATTTAGATATTTTCAATGCGAGCTTGGTAAAAGAAATGCTAAGTCGGTATAATAATAGGTAATATTACCCGGATTTTATCAATTTTTATAAAAAAAAAATTAATACGAATTTGGCAAAGGAAATCTTAAGTAGGTATAATAATAGTAAATGTTACCCATGATGACCGTAACCCTCATTATAGCGCTTGAGTGCGAATGAAATAATGGTTTACGTCCGTAAATTTCCTTAGGGATATTATTGGGATCTATACTGACAATATAAAACTGGACAAGTTGTTTGAACGCACTAATCTCAGGAACTACTAAACCGATTATGAATTGTTTTTCAGTAATAGGAACTTTACTTTCGAAGTGTTACAAGACTACTTTTGTTCTAGAAATATTTATCCCGGTGTTGACGACAAGCTCGTTCTCAACCACGTTAAATTAAAAATAGGCGTTATAAGAAAAATATTCACATACGACGAAGAACTCTCAAGGGACAAGTAAGTAAATAAAAACGACATTTTATAAAGGGATCGGCATTTAAATAATTAAAAAACAAAACCAAATTCACCAATAAGTATTTGCGTGGCCAACACCCGTTTTTTTGCACGCATGCTGACCGCGGGCAAAGGTTATTTTATCGTCGGTTCTTTGGTGGTTATCAATTATATGTAGCATTCAAAGCAGGTAACGTAATGTGTCGGAAAAGTTCTTGTAGGCCGTCTTTCTCAAGTCTCTATGGATAGTTGCCACTGCGATATACTATATCCAAGAATAAAATACAAAATTACTGTCATAAAAACTAATTTCGAAATTCGATTCATCAAATATTATATTTTTCTTTTCAATGACAATCCTAAAGAATTCGGTCTCAGCAAACATAGTCCGAAATAAAAAAATCTTAAACGTTAATTCTTTTATTACTTTCCTTAAAAATGTCATTTGTTTCCAAAGTAAATAAAGAAATTTATACAACGCAAATATCATCTGAATTTTAAAATTATGCATTACTTCTTCCTTTATTGATAAAATTGTTTTTAATGTAAAAGTTGTTTAATCTCGCGGCTTCGCCTGCTTGCAATAGCTTTTGCAGGGTAACAGTGGTACATATTTTGCCAGGTACAAAATTTTCATCGAAATCCGTTAAGAAAGTTTTGATAGTATCACTTTCAAACAGATGTAGTGGGAGATTTGATTTATAATATTTTAAAAGGATGTTTATATCGACATAAGAAAATCATCACGTCAGTATAATAGGTCGATGAACAATATATTTTTTTGTTATTTTCATACCCAATTCACTCTTGACTAATCCATACATAATATCATATATGATAAATGATCAGCAATAAGACTTTATTAGCATATTTATTTAAAACGTATAATTCCGATAAAGAGTGTCACCTTCTCGTGCCAAAATCACAGCTTGCATACTTCTAGGCATGCTTTCCACTATATTTTTAACTAGCTTTGTAGAATACGTACCCACTGTTCTGAAATTTTATTAAATATACTTTATATTTAATAAAATATATATATTTATGTATATTAAGAAACAAATGCTATTAAAGTATAAAGCACAGTAATAAATCACGCATATTATTTGAGCGTCTTAAAATATACGTATTCCATGAGCCTTTTTAATCTCATCAGCGCCCTTCTCGGCCATCATGATAATTGGCGCGTTTGTGTTTCCACTAACTATCTTCGGCATCGCACTCCCATCTATCACTCGAAGGCCTTTCGTACCGTAAACGAGGAACGAAGCATCTACTACACCTTCTCCCTCAGGCCCCATGGCACACGTCCCTACAGGATGCCACAAAGTAGTGACCATGTTCAAAATGTAGCATTTCCAATACTCAGGAGTGTTCATTGTATAATCTTTACATTGATCAATGGAAACAAAAACTTTTGCATCAATTTTTCTCATTTGCGTTGTATTTAAAATAGTAAGAAAATCTTCCACACTCTTCATATGTTTTTTCAAATCGTTCAGGTTCGTATAATAACCGTTATATATAAGTACTTTCTCCTCTGGGTCCTTGCTTTTTAAATAAATCCTTCCTCTGGACTCTGGATGAAATAGAGTGACACCTGTGAAAAGTAAATGATTTGTCCTCCCGATCTGGACCATTCCACGACAAATTTCATCATCATATCTAAACACGTGGCTACACATGACTGCAGGTATGATAGAATCGACACCTATAGATAAGGCGTAAGTTTGATAATCAGGAAAAGTTTGCGATTTATTCAACGCCACGTGTCCTATAAACGCGGGGATAGGAAATTTATCCAAATTTGTTATTAATTCTACATCAGCAAACAATGATGAAGTATTCTTGCCTTAATTTATAAATATTGGAACTGTGGGGTGGTCCTGGAGATTTTCGCCTACATTTGGTGCATCGAGTAAAACTTGTATGCCCATTTCTTCCAAATGTTTTTTGGGTCCGACGCCAGATAACATTAATAATTGTGGACTGTTAATATCTCCACCCGAAAGTATTACTTCTTTATTAGCCATCAGATTTATAATTTTTCCGTTTGGAAGCTTGACCTCTACACCAATAGCTCGCATGTTTTCATCAAATAGAATCTTCCTGCAAAAAGTGTTAGTCAATACTCGTATATTTTCACGGTCTTTTATAGGCCTGAGGAATGCAACTGACGTACTCTGTCGAGTCTTATTGTCTATGGTAAATGTAGGTAAGGAGTATCCTAACTGTTCGTATCCATTCGTATCAACTAGAATTTCATGCCCATTCTCTTTGAACGCTTCTAAATCATTTCCTACTTTTTCTTGCCAGAGTGGCCGAGTCACACCTAGAAATCCATCTGTACCGTGCAGATCAGCTGAATGGCTCGCCAATATTTCCTCGGAACGAAGGCGCTCGCTCTTTATAAAGTAAGTTAGGACAGAGTCCCAAGACCATCCCTCCAGTCCACTTTCTTCCCATTCGTCGTAGTCCTTCTTATTACCCCTAACGTAAAGCATGTAATTAGCGCCACTGGAGCCTCCGAGCATTTTGCCTCTGGTGAGGTGTATGTTCTTTGATTTGTGCGCTTGGCTTGTGTATCCATCGTCGACTGTGTAATAGTTCCAGTCTTCGAAAGAGTAGTCCACGAGGGAATACAAACCCGGTACCTGGAAAATGTGTGACTAATATAATAAAATGGTTTTTCAATTATATCTTATGAAATGTTATATCATCCCTCACTTAATATTATCACATGGGACTGAATCTTACCACCAGATTAATAAAGTTACTTTTCTAAGAAGAAAAAATTATAACTCACTGTAGATTCAATAGAGGGATAGGTCCCCGCCTCCACTAGTATGACCGTCCAGTTGCTGATCTCAGTCAGTCTGTTGGCCAGCACGCAGCCCGCCGAACCAGCGCCTACTATAATGAAGTCGGCATGTTCCCCATCTGAAACTTTATAGGACGAAAACTTTAAAATTGCTATAGCGGTCGTTCGAATAGATAGTATTAAGTTTATTATTTTTTAGAGTATTCTAAGTGCCTGGACTATGATTCTGTAAGTAATTAATCCACGATGAAGATAGCATTTTTACAAATTACGCATAAACGTATCTATTATCTTGCAAAATAACCGTAAAAGGCATTTTTGCTTTTGCGTTTTATGTAGTGAGTGACATTGTGGCAGGCTCAATACAATCTCATTTTGAGGAGGATAATAAGTAGCTACAATATCTTTTAAAGTTAGTCTTGGACAAATATAATCACTTATCTCAGGGCGATAGTGTCGACTCTACCAACCTTTGGAAGAGTAATCCGGCGGGTAAACTGAAGCATTCAAATTCAGGGTCGCATACAAGGCCAATGCAGATTGTATCCACTGAATTAGAGGACTACCTCTAGAGCGCTCGACAGAGAACCAAGAAAGTCCATCCTGTGTAAAAAAAATAAAATATACAGATAGTAAAAGCGGACCATTTTAATAGCCAATACAACCCCTAGGGCGCGGTAGTTTTGACTGTAGTTGCTATCACGTATACAACCGACTATCTTTTGCTCGCGGCTTCGGCCGCATGGAAGAGTTTTCGGGGATACATTTTTTTCCGACTTATTTGGTATGTATGGTTATAGTTATGACTGTTGGCTCGTTTTTTTATTTTTTACTTGACATGTATCGTTATCTTATGACCAAATTATACAAAATCATAATAAATTGTAGCCTATATGTTATTTTGAACAAATGAACAGGAATACATATATCCACCCTCATAAACATTCACATTTATAGTATTAGTAGGATGATAAGTTATAAGCTGTTATTTCACTTTGTATGATAAGAAGGGTTTCTAAGGATCTTAATTATTTCACCCCATGTTCTTGCGAATCTCTGTTTCTTTTAAAGCCAACATCGCAAGAATATTGATATGATTCTTCTGATATTGTGGGTTTTTATGAGCGGTGAAGGTCTCTCAACATCAGGAGATGCACCTGCTTCTACCCTGGATTATGTTTCTAGAAAATATTATGCAGTTGCGAAACCACACTTCTAATATTTGTGTTTAAACGTTTAGGTGTGTACTTACTGTTTGCTTTTGGTAGAATTGGGCCTGTGTATCTCAAATTGTCTGATCTAAGACTATAACTTTGGTTTAATTTGATGCAGAGATATTTAAAAAAAAAAAAAAAAAATCACATATACTCTTTAAAACGTACATAATTAATGCAGCAGCTAATGCAGCTGGATTCATTTATACCCTAATTTGTCATCATTGACATGCTGTAAAGATGATGCAGGTAAACATAATTTTTATAATTGAGATAATAATTTTATTACGTTGTATTATAAATATCTTTATTTTTGTCACAGCTTCCAAGGAAAGGTGAAAGAAGGGCAAGCTATTGTTAATCCCATTCTTTATATATGGGTGATAGAGCGATTACTAGGCATTATGCAGTGCCGGTTTGAAGAAAAGTGGGAGAGGTTTCTTTTACCCAGAGCGCCATATGCTCTGCCTCGGACGTAATCATCAACATAGAGATTAGGCCCAGAATTTACTTGGACCAAAATAAAGATCGGAGGAAAAAAAGACATAATTTTTTTTCCGGAGGTCACCCGAATACGTAGGATAAAAAATAACATCGATTCAGCATAAACATTATATTCGTTAGATGAATATAATGTTTATGAATATAATAGATCGGCTCGATAGTAGAAGTAAATATTATGTTGAATTTTTGGCTTAAATACATATTAAGTTCTTTATAATCAAAGCATAAATCTAAATGCAAAATTTTTATTACATTATCTCGTACAAAATATATCAGAAATTAGTTACAGGTACAGGCATTTGATGTGGCACATCGGGCAGAAGAATAAGACTTTCAGCAAAATTCGGCTAGGTTCGGTTTTGTAGAGCGTTGTCTTTGTCGCACAGTGATCAGGCAGCTTGGTATGTATATAGAGTAGTTAAAACCGATGGTGATTATAAAAGATTAAAACCGAATTATGTAAGCATACAAAACTGTTATACAACAATTTATTTATATGTTTTTATCCAAAACACCTATATTTAGAGAATTTACAAAATCAATAAAAGTAATTACGTATTATTATTCTCTAATGAAAGAAAGTGAAATTGAAATTAAAAAAAAAATATTGAAACGGAAACCCGTCTGTCTAATAATTCTGCGCAATGTTTTCTCAGATCCTCTAAAATCGATAGCTTCAAATAATTTTAATTTCAGTGATTTTACTGTCGGTAACTCGTGAAACCGCAAATGAAAATCATAAATCATTTTTCTAATTACGTCATAATCAAAACTATCGAGGTGTAAAAGATATTATTTTTTCGCTTTTCCCTTTTTTGGAGTGCCAAATTTGTGTGAAGTTGTTGGTGTTTCATCTTCATTACCAATCTCGATTAAAATTCGGTTTAAAGTCCTTCTTGACACTCCCGTAGCTTCTGCAACTCGGTCTTGAATTTTTTTGAAATAGTTGCTGTCACTACTCTTTTTAAACAATTCAACTTCATTCAGGAAATACTTTATATACGTTATAAACAATTTCACGAGACTGGCCATGCAAAGGCTTACCTTTCTTAATCTTAGATTCGGATGCTATGTCAAAAAAATAGAAATAATGGTTTTAACAACTCTATATTTATATTTGTAAATGAAAGCGTCTGTACTCTGCAATGGTTAAAGTGCGACTGACAGCACATCACGTAATTGCGATAGACAAAGATAACGCTTTACAAAACCGAATCTAGCCGAATATCTCGTTCTTGTTTCCGACGTGCCAAATCAAATGACTATACCTGTACATGTTTTGTTTGTTACCAAATAAAACTGAATTCGAATGCTAAACTTTTTATTGAACAAAACAAATATTTGACACAAAACCGATACCTCGAAAATAAATTAATTACTACTTAAATACGAATTCCATGAGCCTTTTTGATGTCATCAGCGCCCTTCTCAGCCATCATGATGATTGGCGCGTTTGTGTTTCCACTAACTATCTTCGGCATCGCACTCCCATCTATCACTCGAAGGCCTTTGGTACCGTAAACTAGGAACGAAGCATCTACTACACCTTCTCCCTCAGGCCCCATGGCACACGTCCCTACAGAATGCCACAGAGAGGAAACCATGTTCAATACGTAGCATTTCCAAAACTCATGAGTGTTCATTGTTAAATCTTTACATTGACTTATAGAACCAAAAACAGTTGCATTAAGTTTTCTCATATATGTAGTGTTTAAAACAGTCAAGAAGTCCTCCACACTGTGCGCATGTTTATCTAAATCATTTTGGTTCGTGTAATAGCCGCTATATATAAGTGCTTTCTCCTCCGGATCTTTGCTGTTCAGATAGATCCTTCCTGTGGAATTAGGATGAAGTAGAGTGACACCTGTGAAAAGTATTTGATTTGTCTTCCCGATCTTGACCATTTGACGACAGATATCATCATCATATCTAAATATATAGCTACACATGACTGCAGGTATTATGGAACCGGCACCTATAGGGAAGGAGAATGTTTGATAATCAGGAACAGTTTGCGATTTGTTCAAAGCGACTTGACCCATTAACGCGGGGACAGGAAATTTATCCAAATTTTTTAGTAACTCTACATTAGCACGCAACTTTGAAGTACTCTTCCCTTTATTTATAATAATTGGGACTGTGGGGTGGTCCTGCATATTTTTACCTACATTTGGAGAATCGTGTAAAACTTGTATGCCCATTTCATCTAAATGTTTTTTGGGTCCAACACCGGATAACATTAATAGGTGTGGGCTATTGAAAGCTCCGCCAGAAAGTATTACTTCTTTATCAGCCATTAGATTTTCAATATTTCCATTTGGAAGCTTGACCTCTACACCGATGGCTCGCATGTTTTCATCAAATAGAATCTTTCTGCAATAAGTTTTCGTCAATACTCGCAGATTTTTACGGTCTTTTATAGGTCTGAGAAATGCAACTGACGTGCTCTGTCGAATCTTATTGTCTACGGTGTAAGTAGGTAAGGAGTATCCTAACTGTTCGTATCCATTAGTATCAATTAAAATTTCATGCCCGTTTTCCTTGAACGCTTCTAAGTCGTTTTCTACTCTTCCTTGCCAGAGTGGCCGAGTGACGCCTAAATATCCATCTGTACCGTGTAGACCAGCTGAAGGGCTTGCCAATATTTCCTCTGAACGCAGGCGCTCGCTCTTTAAAAAGTAAGGTAGGACAGAGTCCCAAGACCATCCCTGCAGTCCGTTTTCTTCCCATTCGTCGTAGTCCCTCTTGTTACCTCTAACGTAAAACATGTAATTAGCGCCGCTGGATCCACCAGCCATTTTGCCTTTAGTCATGTGAATATTCTTGGATTTGTGCGCTTGACTCGAGTACCCATCGTCGACGGTATAGTAGTTCCAGTCTTCGTAAGAGTAGTCTACGAGTGGGAACGTTCCGGGTACCTGGCAATTTAATGAATAAATATTATACTATGTTGGTTATTGAGCATAATATACTGGCTATAAATCGAGTTCGCCGTGGCAGATGTCCCGCAAAAAGGCTATAAAATTGGTAGACTCGTTATCTAAGTCAGTATCAATTGAATCACTAAGCTGCTATGTGCTCACGAAATTAATCAAAATATGTAGACGAGAAATTATGTTGTTTAACTTTTACTTTATAAGAATATGTTTTCTTAGATTTGAAGTAATTTGGACTGGCGGGGTTACCGATTTTTAACTAGGGTGAGTTGCTAGAATTACGGGAGATTGATATAAATATTGAAATTGTCGTTGCTTTGATATATGTGTATTCATGCTGTACATAATGTTGTGTAGTTATTTCGGCTAATATAACCACGCTCTGTTCAAAGCATGCGGAATATCAACTCACCGTAGATTGAACAGAGGGATAGTCCCCTGCCTCCACCAGCATTACCGTCCAGTTACCTATCTCAGTCAGTCTGTTGGCCAGCACACAGCCAGCCGAGCCAGCGCCTACTATAATAAAGTCAGCACGCTCCCCATCTGAAACTTTATACAAGAGAAAACTATAAATAGGTAGTTCAATAATCGTGTATATGAAATATGTATGACGGGACAACTTCTACCAGACCCACTAATACACAATAATATCCTACCTTTAGAAGAGTAATCCGGCGGATAATCCGACTTGTTTAAATTCAGAGTCGCATACAAGGCTAAAGCAGTTTGTATCACCCGCACAAGAGGAGTCGTGAAGAACACGGCCAGAGCACTCGATATAGACGCAAGAAGGCCCATCCTGTGTAAACAATTCCAAATAGTTGTTGTTTTTATTTTTATTTATCAAGGAAACAAATAGGACAATATTACATAATATATAAACTAATAAATAACAATTTAAACTGATAAAATGGGTAACATACGATCTAATTTAGATACATATTACACATAAAAAAGACAGCAGATATAAACGAAGGAAAGGAAATAATACTAAACAATTAATATACAAAATTAAATATAAAGAGAAAAAAAGTACAATTTAATCGCTCAAGTAAATTAGATGAGAAATCTAAGACATTGTGAAGTATAATATTATGATCTATAATAGCCTCTTCGACTGATATAAGTGAAACGAATTTCACGGTTGGGGTTTCGGGGGCGAGTTTCCTATTTGATACGTAACCCTCCCCCCCCCCTTTGTTTTGTAAAGATCTTCACGCCGATAACACAAAAAATGCGCCTCATATAAATAAGTTCGGTGTTGGAAATTAGATACATTTTTAAATTATTTTATAATCAACTAGTTGACCCGACAGACGGTGTCCCGTCTTAACTATGAATTTGCAGCGCGCATTCTGTCAGTCGCTGACATTTATTTCAAACAATTGACAGTTATATAAAATTAATATTTTCGTTAAGTTTTCTTAAATTTTCTAATTTTCCGCGCATTTTTTTGAACCTTCTCATGACAATAACAAACACAACAAAAACAAATAGTGAAATCGGTCCAGCCGTTCACGCCTGATGGCGTGAATAAGGGAAATAGGGATTCATTTTTATATACATAGATTTTGCTCAGTTCCTGCATTGATTAGCGTAGTGATAAACTGGAGTTTTGGTACTATGACGTAATTTTATTCATTTTTGAGGCTCAGATTAAATTAATTTATTAATAATAATTATTTATTGTACTATTGTTACCTTTCCCTTCATAGCGAATGATTTAAAGTTGTTTTATTAAAATATACGCGGCCTGCATAGTAAAACGGACACGTTCTATAGATTTATTCTAAGTAATGAATGTGACATAGTTTGTTTGAGCGACACTTGAGTACAGTCAGGTATTTTTGATTCAAAACCTTTTGATGAACGGTTTGTTGTTTATCGGTCTGATTACAATTATTCGTGATTCCTTAAGTCGGACCCTAATATGTTACTTCATGTATATTTTTCGTATCTTTTGTAAAACTACTTACAATCTTTCATCGGCGTCCGGTCGACTCACTTGTACGGACTATAATAGTTGTATTTTGTAGTGGATTTTCGTCATGCGCACGGGCTGCACATGCGTGCACGCTGGCAGGCGTAGTTGTTCACGGTGAAGGGCCAGTAGCAAATTGATAGAGTGGGGCCCTCCCAGCATTAAAAATGTATATAACTAGCGGACTCGTGTGAGGCCCCGGGGTTGGAGAAAATAAGAGCCTCACCTAAAGCACCGCATTAGTTGAAACCAACCTAAGATCGTCAATGCCTATATAAATTTTGCCGCTTACCTGTATTTTAGATCACAATTGTATATTAATTTTCCTTTTTGGTGCCACTGAATCCAGCAGACCATGGCTTTTGCCGGTGATGCCACTCTAATATAGTTATGAAGAAATGTTTGAAAATAACCGGTCTAGTTTCTGCATTTTTCTTAAACAATATCTACTTGGTGCTGGTCGCCGGAGTCCGGTGGATGAGGGCGTCCCAGAACCGGTCCCTGTGGCGCTCAATGGGGGAGGTCTATGTCCAGCAGTGGAATCAAGGGCTAAAATGATGATGATGTTGAATATCTACTTACGTCAGAGAATCTTTCACCTCTAGGTGCTATTAAGAGGATTATCGATAATCGATGACCTGAGTTGAAACTTGTAGAGGATCTCCATATTGGTCCGATAGAAATATTTAAAAATCGGTTTTGTCTGGAAGTACATCTTTTCTTATAAAAAGAACTTTATACTCGGTTAACAAATTATTGAAATCTGAGCCAAAAAATAAATTAAAAGGGAAACACATTGAATTCAGAACCTCCTTCTATTTTTAACCGACTTCACAAAAGGAGGGGGTTATCAATTCGACGTGAATGTTTTTTTTTAATGTTTGTTACCTCAGAACTCGCTCATATATGAACCGATTTGGAATTATTTTTTTTTCAAAATCGCTTCAGTAGTTTCGTTTTAAAAATAGAAAAACTAGAATAATTATGTCGTCCAAGAAAACTAAATCGCTAATTTAGCTTGCTTGTGACGTTTTTAGTTATGTTTTTGGATTGAGTTTGGTTGAGTGTACTTCTTACATACTTATACATACAGCATAACTTTCCTCTTTTTCAGTGGTACGCAGAGGGGTAACATTTCAGCGCGATAGTCGTACTGTGTGTGAAACATTTCAGCTGTGTTTTAGCGTTGGGTTTAGTTGACTCTACTTCTTACATACATATATATAGCATCTCGCCTTTTCCCCTTTTTAGGGGTAGGCAGAGGTGTAACACCACAGCGCGATAGTCGTATTGTGAGCGAAATACAACTATTCCATCGACACATTCTATTTTTACTAACACAAAAAACAAAAATAATTTTAACAAAAATTAAACCGCCTTCAAAAAACACTCAAAACCAAAAAAATATTTCATATAATAGGTATATACTGGAAACCAATTTTGCAGTCGGTGCCTAATTAAAATTGCTAGTTAAGCTAGATTTTACGGATTTATGTCAAGCATGTTGATTTTACGATAATCGCATAAACGTGACAAGTCAGCCTGAAGTAGATCCATGTCAGTCCACGAATCTATTCTAGCAAAAATCTTCATATCATCTGCGAAGCAAAGGAGCCGAAATGTTTGAAAACAGGAATCTACGTCGTTTATGTAAATGGTAAACAATAGAGGGCCCAATAAAGATCCCTGGGGAACGCCACTAGGAATCTAAACCCAAGAAGATGAATAATTAATTAACACTATAAGTTGGAATCTGTTGCTGATGTATGAGGAAAACCATCTCAAGAGATCACGTCTAATGCCTAAGAGCTTGTCTAACAAAATATTATGATTTATCTAGTCAAACGCCTTACTGTAATCGGTATATAGGACATCTACCATCTGACCATTATCCATGGAGTCAGTTAGGAAATCATTTAAAAGGATTAGGTTGATGACTGTGAATCTTCCTAGCAGGAAACCATGTTGTATGGGGCTGAAGAAATTCCTTAAAGCCGAGTAAACTTGATCTTAAACAATACGCTCAAATACCTTCGCCACTAGTTTAGGTATTGGTCTATAATTAAGTACATCAGTTTTTGAACCTTTTTCGTGGACAGGTGTAATATAAATAGATTTCCAAATCTGAGGGACAACGCAACAAGTGAGAGATTTTTTTTAATAGTAAGGAAATGGGAATAGCAATCGTTTTGGCACATTTTATTAGAATTATGGGTGAAACTAAATCAGGCCACGCAGATTTAGGAGGGTCCAGAGTAGATAGATATTTTTTAATTGTGTTAATATTTAATTCTATTGCAGAAATATCAGATATTGTATTGGGATAAGAAGATGTAGAATATCTTTTAGAGACATAAGGACCGCTAAAGGATGAGTAGAAAAAAGAAGAAAATGCATTACAAATTGTTTCCCCAGAATTTACAGTAATGTTTCCGTATTTCAAGTTGCCAGGAATAGAATGGATTCTAGAACGATTATATTAGTTATCCGTGAACATCCATTTTCATGTTTATATTTTTTTTTTATTACATTGGTATTTTTTTAAACTCTATCATTGATACAGAATTTGAAATTTTCGGTTCCATAACGAATATAAAATTACGGTGCCTATATATAGAAATAACTTGCTATGCTAAATGAAAAACCAATATTTAACAAACATAAAATAAATTTAAATTCGTACCTGTACATTCATGCGATACCCTCGCCTGTTGAAATGTTAATATGGACAGTTGTGACTCCGCAACTGCCTTCGATGCAAACAAGCAGTGTAGAGCAGCCGCTTGTCATAAAACAATGATTTTTCTCCGCATCTGAACAATCATTATATTATGAAATGTAATAAAATCTTATGTTTGTTACCAAAAATTGTTAAACGGATTTGGAACATAGTATCCTGGATTAAATATATAATAAATTACCTTAAACCTCGGTAATGAGTTCCTCAATAATCAAGCTTTACGACACCTGTTTATTTGCATAGATTTTTTCACTAGATGGCGTTAATTTGATTTCCAAACATGCGCATACTAAGCCCCGGACATAACATATATTTTTGAAACCAATTAAAACACAGTTGAATAAAATATAAAACATTGAAACTTGATATATTGCGAACCATTAAGCTGCAATAAAAAACGTGATCCTGATGATGTTAGAACTATATAGAAGTGAAACTTCGTAAAATATTTGATAAAGTCAGTTTGTTTCGATCGCGGCGTAACTTTGTATATTATAATAAACGTTTAATTTTACATTTACCGTGATACAAGTAGCCTATGACGTATTATTAATCTATTGCAAAGTTTATCTGATTACCAAATTTCAGCTAAAACTGTACACTTACAGCAGATTCAGATTTTATTTCTCTTAAATATAGGAAGCTACATTACTCTTGAGTGCTATAGACTACTTTTTATTTCTTTTTCGCGCGGGCGGAACCGCGGGCAAATAGCTGCCACTGCTATATACTACCTTCGAAGAACAAAACACAATTACACACAATATATTCAATTCAATAAATATATATTAAATTATTCCTTTTAATGAAAATCCAAAAGAGTTGGGTTTAAACAAACACTGTTAGTAATGTTTAAAATTTCTTATACGTTAATTCTTTTGTAATTCTCTTTATAAAAGTAATTTGAAAATTTTTAATTTGTTACCAAAGTAAATAATATAATTTACACAGTGCAAATCATCAGAAATGTAATAATCCTACAATTATAATACGTTTTTTTATGAAAACCTTGCTTATGCTCCTGGCTTTGCCTGCTTGAAGTAGTTTTTGCGAGATAACAGTACCGCTATATATTTTGCCAGGATAAAGAGTACTTGGGGTACTTTTTATCCCAGGAAAATATACATGCCGGAAAAGCTTTTTCACAGAGGCGGAGCCGCAGACCAAACGTTGATTATTTTTAACGCTGATTGTCCTAATAACATCCTTATATATTCTCGTAGTCTTAGAATCCCCAAAATGCCTCACTACAAAGAAAAAATAATAAAATCAAGTACCTATTATTTTTGTTCAATTCATACACTATTTTTAATTATATAAATGGACAGCGCCATAATGAGAAAACAGGAAAATGTCTGTAATTAAATGTTCTATCTATAATACAATCGAATACGTTCTACACTCCTTTGTAAAAAAGGGCCCCTTAAGGAAATTTGCGTTCTAACGTCAATTTCAGTTAATTCAATTGAATTTAACTGTTTCATGTAAACTGTATACTTATATTCTTGTAATTTGATGTACGTGTCATTGGTTTTAGCAATTATTTAAATGTTCAGTATATATAAGAAAGTGGTGTTAGTTACACTATTTATAACTCAAGAACGGCTGAACCGATTTGGCTGAAAATTGGTGGAGAGGTAGCTATAGGATACTTTTATACCGTTCCCACGGGAACGGGACGTGACATATGAGATGGTATAAGAAAGCAAAATTTGGTATGGAGATAGTATAAGACCCTGGGAAGGTTATAGGCTACTATCCCGGGAAAACATATAGTGGGACTTTTATCCCGGAAAACTCTTTCATGCGGAAGAAGCCGCGAGCCAAAGCTAGTATTTTATTAATTTAATGTACAAATAATAAGTGGTCAGCAATACAAACAAGAAGACTTTATTAGTTGTTTTAATTAAAAATATTATATCCTAATAAGGAGTTCTAATACCTCCTCTCACCAAAATCACAGCTTGCTTCCTTCTGGGCTTGCTTTCAAAAATATTTTTAATGAGGTTGTTGAATATTTTCGCACTCTACTGCTATAACTTATTAGCTCTCTGATGTTTTGTGGAGCAGTTTGCACTGATTTTACCGGTCTCTTTAGAATATTTCAAACGTGCTCCATTGGATTAAGAATAGAACTTCAAGCTGGCCAACCTAAACGACAAATCCTAAGTTCTTGAATGTACGCTTCCATGTCACCAGAACGGTGAGCAGAAGCATAGTTTCCTATAAAAACGGAATCTTTTCCAAGACCAGTTAATGCGGGTTGTGCACATGGAATAAGGACTTCTATTATTTACCAGTGTACATTTAATATTCCGTTTTCTATGAAAACTGATTCCGTACATTCCGTCGAATTAATTGCTGCCTAAAACGCTTTGCCTGACCGTCCACAAGCTATATTCTACTCCTCTTACTTTTCAAGGCTCTTTTTTTGGCCTACACGATTAGACAACGCCTTACTCACCAAAGCGTTCATCTCGTTTTTCCATGTATCGTATTCTTCCCGAACCTGGTCTTCTTTGGCCGAACTAGTCTCTTGATAGGATGGACAAGTCCTCTGGACTGTTAAATGACTCACATTCAGCCGAACAAAGTTTACGAACAACTAACTTTGATTAGGACTATATTCCTATAATTTTACAGGTTCTTATCACTTTATCAGCCATATTAAGAAAATTTTATATAATGTAAAATGAAAGATTAAATTAAATAATTTGCATAAATTATCAAAAACGTTTTAAAATCTAAGCATTCGGTAAGTAACAGTCTCTTGCTAATAATAAAGTAATTATACATTTATCATTGGCTTGCTTTTGTTATTTAAAAAAATGTAACGTAAGCTACCATGCCAGAATACTTCAAATAATATGGTAAATTACACTATCAAATTAATTAAACTTCTTTCTGTAATCTTCATATAAATAGAGAAAAAAATCAAACGTTCCCGTTTTTTCTGCAAATCTGTATTATACCTTTATGTTACAGCTGGCCTTAATGCTTATATGCTTCCTTGAGATAACTTACAATATTTTTTAAAAATATTTGCCGATATACGGGCAATTACATGGCTGTAAGATATCGCTCCATTTAAACAATTGGCCCCAGAAACCATTTAGGTTTCAAGGTTGTCTGCTTCTCATCGTGAATTATACCGATTTTCCACAGAGTTAAAACACAATAGATCTACTTAATTTATGTCGTCACTGAATTCACATAATTAAAATGTAGCACACTTGAGTCAACATACCGATCGAAAGTATCACTTTATCTTAATGGGGTAAGAAGCGAATCGCTCGCCTGAAATAAAGTGGTTGTGTGTGCTATTGTGCGTATGGAAAGAGCAGCATCTCTGTTTCAACTTTTTATTGTTATGCTCCTAGGCAGACTTTAATCTATCTATATATATAAAACAAAGACGGGTTTGTTACAACACTTATAACTCGAGATCTGCTGAACCAATTTTCATGGTTATTGATTCGTTGGATTTGTCTCCGCCCCGAATAGCAGAATACATCTTAAAAACAATGAAAACTCGATATGTGTAATAATACTTAATCATCTCAATAAATGCTCATTTTTGGTTATTACATGTCAAACATTTGTTGTCCAATTCTGTCAAACACTGTCAAATACTGTTATAACTATTCATGTGTGCGTTCAGAAATTTATTTCCTCGAATAGAAGTGTATAGACAAATCGAGAAAAATCTAAAATAGCTCGGAATAATACCTAAGATTTATTCTACAAAAACAACAACAAAAAAAAAACAAAAGTGTAAATGTCTTTTTATAGGTTGTCTATGATTTTTCTTGATAAGCTATTGTCAATGTCTCGAAAGTTCAGGCACTGTTATTATATTTGGTGATTTTATGTGGTTTTGTGCGAGTGCATATTCAGTATTACTATTAATAACAATGCCGCGTCCTAGAAGATATAATCTTTCCCAGCGGAGCCGTAATGCAATTAGGCAACGGAATATCGCGAGTCAATTATCTGTTGAAGAACGAGAAATTGCACGAGAAGAGCGCCGCGTTAGTATGGAGCAAAGAAGGGCCTTAATTCGTGCTTCTCAAACACAAGAGCAAAGAGAGGCAGCCCGTGAAACGGCCAGGTTAGAAACGAGAAATCGTCGAGCTTATCGTTCAGATGAACAGAGGAATAATCTTCGAAGTGCAAGAAGAAATGGTTCAAGTATTGATTTGAATCGAGCAGCGTTTCTATATGATTGCACCATCGACTACAGCTTGCATCGTTTAGTTTGCATTGGTCCAATGGACGTTGTTTGCCAGCATTGTGGCGCATTGAAGTTTGCTGGTGAAACGCCTGGTTTGTGCTGCCTTAGTGGTAAAGTGAAATTGCCATTATTGGTCCCACCACCAGAGCCATTGTGTTCCCTGTTTTATGGCGAAACACTAGAATCACGACATTTTC
Source organism: Manduca sexta (assembly GCF_014839805.1). NCBI lineage: Eukaryota > Metazoa > Arthropoda > Insecta > Lepidoptera > Sphingidae > Manduca > Manduca sexta. The sequence goes on from NC_051138.1 coordinate 14,456,062, forward strand.
TAGCGAACACTCAAAAATACAATGTCTGTTTCCAAATGACTTCATTTGGGGCGGAAATTATCGAAGAACACGGATATAATCCGACATTTAAGGTTATTTACGTTAAAAACTTTATTTTCTATGATTGTAAAAAAAATCTGGAATGTAGTTTGTTAGATTTCTGTATTTGTCTCTAAAATAAAAATGGCATGTTATTATTTGAAAATAAAGGTGTTTGTAAATCTAACTATAACTATGGCTTTGACTTCACAGATTCAAGGCCATCATCATCGTTCTTCATTCATCATAATAAAATACTTTTATATTTCTATTATTTCGTATCATTGTATTACGTTCATCAAAGCCTAAATTAGTTCAGCTAAAAGGTAACACGACACTCATTGACTGTTAGGCGGTACGAAGTTCGCCGGGTCAGCTAGTAATATTATATAATACCAGCCCTGTATTATATACTCTCCCACTGCTGGGCACGGGCCTCTACTACTGAGAGGGCTTAGGCCTTAGTCCAGCAGGCTGGCCTAGTACGGGTTGGCAGACTTAACATACTTTACTGGTGGTAGATCTCTTATATGTGAGAGTCCGCCTGGGTAGGTACCACCGTAATGTCTATTTCTGCCGCTAAGCAGCAGTGTGTAGTCACAGTTGTGTTCCGGTTTAAAGAACATTGTAGCCAGTGTAACTACTGGACATAATAAGACTTAACATCTCATATCTCAGGATGACGAACGCAATGGAATACCAAACAATACTTTGTAATTTAAGGTGTTGGATGGTGTTTCTGCTGTTTATGGGCGGTCGTATCGCTTACCATTAGGCGAACGACAAGCTGGTCTCGTTAACAAAGCAATAAAAAAAAATACCTTGAAAATTCTTATACAATACTTTACGCCTAATAGCTTGTTTATATTACTTTCTTTCTTTGTGTTCTATGGTTCCCTGACCGGATTTTCGCGTAAGAGAAACCTGCCATCATTTTTTTTTATTGTCAAATGTTTAAACAATTTGTGAGTTGCAATTGGCAAACGAGCATGTGGTTTGCAGATTACTAAATGATCTCCACCAATGACACCAACCATATTAGAAGTATCATGAATGTGCTGACATCTTTCAAGAAAGGATAGGGATAAGGTGCCTGCTGGCTTTATACCTCTAGAAATTTAATCCCCTCCCTATAAGACACGAGCATCAAGCTCTCATTACCCAGTAACCACAAGTTTGACAGCATGATAAGGTGTATGGCTACCATTTGGATAGCTGTATTTAACCTCTAGGCAAGCGATTTACCTGACAGCATACAAAATTACTCACACAAGAGTAAAAGAAACGAATTAACATAATTTATTTTTTCAACAAAAACCGTCTTATACCGTAACAGTACACCGCTGAGAACTTCTTCCAATCGATGAGCTTAGGATCAAAAGGGAATTCCTGTTTATCTTCAGGACTCAAGGAGGAGTACAGAGACCTCGTACGTTCACTCTTGATAACCCACGACCTTACTGAAAAATTATTTTGAAGATTCCGGATTTGAATCACTTTCGATTGTAATTTTGCGTATCTAGAACAAAGCAAGAATCAAATAAATATAAATAAATTAAAACCTGACGCTTATAATAGCAAAAGATAGGACATGAGTTTCCTATACATTTTTTTGTATTCTATTATCGTTAACGATTATCTACTGCCCCTTTATTAATCACATAGGCTTGATATAAAATAAGATTATGGCATCATCATGTATATATATTAAATACGAGACGTTTAGTTGTATGCCAGAGCAGTCACAGGCAAATGTGCACGTGGGTAATCAGATTGTTATTGATCTTCGTGTCTCATAATAATAATATAATATCTGCCATATATTATATACTGTCCCACTGTTGGGCACGGGCCTCCTCTACTACTGAGAGGGATTAGGCCTTAGTCCATCACGCTGGCCTAGTGCGGGTTGGTAGACTTCACGCACCCTCGAAATTCCTATAGAGAACTTCTCAGGTATGCAGGTTTCCTGACGATGTTTTCCTTCACCGTTAAAGCAAGCGATAATTCACAAAGTGAATCGTGTTTCATAAACAGTAAAAATATTACTAATTCTGGATTTTCCACTGATGGGGCGTGTATAAGTGGACTAGACCGAGGAAGCAATGATAACGTAATACCCACAAAATCATTAAGACATTACACCAACGTCCCAAAAGTTTCCTTGAAGCTCGCGCGCGGATTGTACTTACTACTGTCTTACTGAAATCATAGTGAATTAACAACTTGCTGATTTTCGTATGGTAAGTAATATTTCCGGAAACTATGACAGACCGCATCCGGCTTGCAGGTTGGCGTTTAAGTAAATCAAAAATTTAAAATTAACCTTGGCTGCTGACCCTTCGCTTTCAAATATACGTCAGCGATTTTGGCTGGCAGCATTTGTAATAAAAAAGTTAGGAAGTTCACAATCCATATTTTTTCCGAGAAGAATAGCGTGGGGTACATGTCATCTGAAACATATATAGTTAAATAAAACCTAGTTCTAGATAAGTCATCAATCTGCAGTAAAAAATGGTAGTTGGAATGATTTTCATCAAAAAAGTAATCAAGTGTGAAAACAATGCTTTTAGGGAATACTTCATTTGTGAAATCTTTGGACACTGTGAAGATGAGGTTATAAAATTTATGATTATTTATACAATTTCGAAAAACCCTTAAAAAAAATAAGATTAAGCAAGAGGAAACATAGTGTAGCACCAATTAGACGGTTAACCGCCAGGTGCTGGTCTCCCCATCAGCAGTAAAGACCACCTTCACCACTAAAGTTACACCATACAACGATACTGCATCAACTACCTACTTACAATTATTGTTAGCAACGTTGTAATCTCTAACGTACGTGAAGAGTTCACCAAAATTGATTGGATTGCAAGAACTACTGCAGCAATTATATACGGGAATTTCTTTAGACCTGCAAATAGAGTAAACACCTGAGGTAAACACACATAAAATCTCCTTACAAAAAGGTATTCATATTTTTAACTCAAACGGTGAAGGAGGATTTATTGTTGAATACATTATAGGTTTCGATTATGAAAATTATATGAAACATGTTTTGAATATACATATTGGACCAACAGTGCTACCTCTCCTTTAGTTCATAAGCAGTAATGCATTTCCTAAAGCTATATCTCAACCCAGAGCTGGGGCCGCAGAGGCTATAGACAAGGTTCTTTTCTACAATAATTAACGCTAAAAACAAACGAAAAATTATATATCCTTGCTATAGATTTATCGTTGGGTTTTGTCATTTCCATACATTTTAATAGCTATAACGATTATAGAAAGATACTTTGGCTACGGCCCCAGGTCATGTGGGAACCAACCTTAGATTACTGGCATCATGGTTTACCATGACGCTAGTAATCTAAGGTTTCCCGCTGTTTTTACTTTGTTAAGATAACCAGATTACAAATAAAATTATATTACTTTTTATTTCTAGCAGCAGAAACTATAGCAAGATTGGAAACGTAGTCAACTGGAATGACGTCTAAGATGTTAGACTTGTGTCCATAGATAACTCTGTTGTAGCCACTCCCGGTGACGTGGGTGATGCCGGTGACCGCGAACCAGTTGTCTACCCAGCCAGGCATAGGCTCATTGACAGCTGCGGCCACTAAAATAAATCGTAATTAATTGAAACAGCGTAGCGTGACATTATTCTGTCAATACACGTATAATGCTACAAATTTAAAGTATTGTAATAGTGTATGCACGTATTTAATTACCTGTGGACGGTCTGATTATGGTTGTGGGTATATCACCATGTTGCTCCACTAGCATGTTCTCAGCTAGGGCTTTAGAAAACACATACGTGTTAGGTTTCCCATCTGCAAAAGCAAAATGTTTTTTGTGTATGTTACATAATTTTGAAAGACCAGCATAGCTTCTTATACTTTAAGCTGGCAATCGAGATCTCCCCAATGGAGATGAATAGATAAAACAGAAGAGGAAACTAGGCAAAAGTTATGTCAAATCGCACGCAGCCCCTCCCATAGAAGAATGCAACCTATGAAGCAGTAGCTCCTTTTAATTACAATTAAATGACGAAATTAGCATGCTGTACGCGTAGTGATAGACAATATGGCCTTCCATAAATAGTAGCCACGCCATCCAGAACTTTGATTTAGGAAGTACTGTATAGCGGTCTATTGCGCTTGTCAGCTTGAGACATGAGATGTAAAGTCTCATGATGCCCAGTAATTACACTGGCTACAACATCCTTCAACATTATATATAGTATAACAGACATTGCGATGATATCTACATAGGCGTAGCCTCTAAGACCAGTGACCTACTACAAATAAATTTGTCCAATTCATGTTATAGTTCTGTCGTATGCTAACAAATGGAATTGTATACCAATTTTCCATATTTAAGTACCGTCGATGAAGTACCAATATTAATGATATTAAAATGATCCCCACTCCACATAAACACCCATAGTTCGAGACGCAATACCGACCTTAAAGAAAAATACGTATAAATAAATACACGTATAAGGCAATAGTTATGTCGTCTGAAACAATAATGTAAAGTCACTGTGTGCGTAAATTAGTAGCATCTAATATCTAACTCAGGCCTAAAATAAACGTGATTTTAATAAAGTATCGTTAACTGTCAGAACCTACATAAAACACTTCAAAATGATGTAAATTATTTTGCTATCCGCCATCGCTTATCATACATGGTCATTTTGACGCTGCGTTTCTAAATGAAACTACATACTTATCTACTTGGAAATAACACTTAACAATAAGTTACATGAGCCGTAGATGTCAAATAAAAACTGTAAGTAAGTTTCGAACAAATAAAATATTTTAATTTTACACGCCCTAATGCCGCTACTCTAAGATAATTCGTCGCAGCGGCAACATCATACTTTCAGTCAGAAATACACTTACGCATGCGCCATATTCGCATTAAACTACACGATAATAAAAAAAATCAGCAAAGTAAAACCAGAATTTTTCAGGAAAATATTCATTATTAACAGAAGATTTTTGACACAATGTCGGCAAAGGTGATGGTATAGGGTTTCACTTAGTAACGCAATGTCAAAATTACCTTGTATAAGGATATTAATTAGAATTCATTGTCATGACAGTGTTATGGATGAATTTGAAAATTCTAGGTATTCATTATCCACAACATACGATTCCAAAACATTACCATTAACGTCGTTATCTTTGATAAATGACGACCAAATTCAAAAAAAATATTGTAGATTAAAAGAATCTTTGTATGCTAGCAATGTAAACGACATTCCTTGTAGTTTTAATAAATACTGATCCTACTCAGATATACTTGTTTACTAAAGCCAAGACTACACGACAGCTTAAATCAACGAGCGCTAAAGCTAAGGTTAATATTTAAATGATTACTGAGTATTTTCTGTATCAATTTCTCGTCAGTAACTCCGTGCTGTTTGATGGACGCGTAGACATCTCTGAGAGCTGCTGGCGCGGGGTAAACGACCTCGTCGATCACTTCTCTATCCATATTTGAATACGCCGTCGAAACGTGGACGAAGGACTGCGAAGAAAAATCGGTAAAAATATCTTCATTTTATCATAGGCTAGATTTCTAAAGCCTGTTGTTTTTTTTTTATTAATCTTATACAATTACTTTTATTCGAGGCATTTTTCGGCAGAGTTCCAGCACTCTCCTCGTTCCTTCAAAGTTGTTGTTCAAAGCTTCGTCTAATTGCTGATTGTATTTGATTTTCGCCGCTGAATGGAATACAACTGATACCTAAAATTGGTTCAAAAACTTTTGTTATACAACCATTAAGTATAAAATAACCGTAAATACGCATTGATCTAAAGGCAAGGCAGGCTTGATAACTTATCTTTTTCATTTGAAGATGAGAGACCAACTCATATCAGTTGCACGTGCAAGTTACGCCTCATTGAATCAGATTTTATCTAGACTCACATAACCTAGAACTTGACAACGTCTATGCGGTGTCTATAATTCCTTACCGGTAAATCAATGATATCTCGAAATCTTTCTTCAACGCTTACGCCTTTCTTTTCTCGTATCATGACGTACACTTTATCTATATTTTTACAGCTGAACAGCAATTTTTCCAATATAACCTAAAATATAATAATTATGTTAAGCTGTTGTTGATATAAATACATTTAAAACTATCTTTGCTGTAACTATATATAATAATAATAATAATGGGGGAACTTTCTTACAACATAATAATAAATTATATTGAATATGAGTTTTACTGCGGTGATAGTGTAGTTGGATGTGAAACAGATTGCCAAAACGAATGTCCGCAGTTACAAAACCCAAAAGCACTGACTCTTCTCAAATCATATTAGGTATGTATAATTTTTGTGAATTATCGCTTGCTTTAACGGTGAAGGCAAACATCGTGAGGGAACCTGCATACCTGAGAAGTTCTCTATAGGAATTTTGAGGGTGTGTGAAGTCTACCAATCCGCACTAAATCAGCGTGGTGGACTAAGGCCTAATTCCTCTCGGCATTAAAGGAGGCCCGTGCCCAGCAGTGCAACATAGAATACAGGGCTGATATTATATTATTATTATATTATATGAGATTTACCAGTATGATTATGTCAACTTGGAGGAAGGATTTACGATCGTTAACAATGTTAACGATATTTAAGACTGCTATAAAAGTACGGTAATGACAGAAGCAATGATATTCAAGTTGTAAACGTACCTTCCCGAGAAATCCGCTGACTCCCGTCAGGAACACAGAGCGGCCGTCATAGAAATCGGTCACTGGTACATATTCATTGGCGGTAGACATGACTTCTATTATAAGATTAATAATATTATTATTTCATTCATAGAACATAGTAACTTCATATGTCATGTAGGCATATTAAATACATATGACAGACGACTTGATAAAGATCGCAGTAACACGCTGGATGCAGGCCGCTTTCGACAAGTCCGTCTGGAAATCTTGGGGGAAGGCCTATGTTCAGCAGTGGACTTATGTAGCTGATGATGATGATGATGAAATATATACACTACGATGGCGTAGTTGTATTACGGTACGAATGCAGTACTGAGGTCTCGAATTCGTTCCTCGGGTCGGGCAAGTGATATTGAGTTTTTCTACTCTATCAGCACGTAGTCTGAAATTTGTGCCCGATATAGCAATAAGTACGCCTCCTCTTACATCATGGGACGGAATAACGGACAAATGAGTGCACCAGTTACGACTCTGTCCATCCATACAAATAGCGCTTATGACTGATCGAAACAAAAAGAGAAGAGGTAATAATAATTTAGAAATTCAATGAATTATCGTTTCTCACATTTTATGACTTTATATACGGGTTGATACGAAATTATTAAAGCACAAGCAACGTTATCTTCTTTCCAATTCGTGTTTTATGTTTATATACACGTTAAATATTGTCTAAGGTCGGTGCCTAATTTAAAATGAATATATATTCGTGTATTTTCTTGGCTAGCAATTTTAATTAAGAACTGGCTATAAGGAATCGCGCCAAGATCTTCATTATTGAGTGTAATAGGTCCTAGGCTAAAATACATACAAGCCCTTCACTTCTTTAAAATTATCAAGTTTGTACAAAAAGATCACAAAATACAACATAGACATGATATTTTTTTTAAATTTATCATTAAAAAAATGGTATGAAATCCCACTAAAAAAAAGAAGATTAGATTATAATTTATTTGATACATCAAATTTTAATTATAAAATATTTTAATTTATTTCAGGAATCAAATAAATTATAATCAAATTGAATTTTATATATCTAATTTATTCATATAAATATGAACAAATTATTATCTGATGATTAAAAAACAGCCCTTTCAATAATATTGCAACAACTTACCTGATTGAATAGCTTTGCACATCTAAATACGACGGCGTGTGTATTGAAAATTTATTGCGAGTGACTATACAAACATTAACAAGCAACATCCATTGTGTAAAGTTTAATTAGTACCTAACTTGTATTATCTATTTCTATAGAACTCGAATTAAAACGTATAGTAAAATAAATTGTTATTTTTATTATCACTAAGGTTTAGTCTAAGCCTATATTTGCGCTATAAGTTATAGGCAATTATAGTGGTGGCGTTGGCAGCATGGGCGCCGCCAAGATTCGTTTTTGGGAGGTGTAATTTGCACCTACGCATTATACCACATATCATAAAATCTGTTTTTATATTCAAATCACGCGGGTTTTTGAAAATGCTTTATAATATGTCTGTGGTCATAGTTGCCACTGTTGCAGATTTATTGAATGACATATTTTTTGAGATTTATTTTTAGGCAGGGGGGTACACGTGGGGTGTTAGGTCAGGAAACCTCCTCGTTGGTGCACCCTGGACAACGGCGCGTCGATCAGACCGATCAAGCTGATCTGCGCGCCGGCGAATATCCTGACAAATGTGCTGGTTGACGGTCGTCGCCTCTTGCGATGGCCGCCGTGTCGTCAGTGCAGAGATTGGCCCATCTCGGGCGGCCCCCGGTTTTGTCCCGGAGGTGTCGACGGGCTCGGTGTGCACTCACCCCGCCCTGAGCAGGCAGTGGGGGGGGACTCTCTCTCCCATTGTCGCCGTCGCAGATCGTAATCTGGTGTGGAGGTCTGTGGATATGTCTCGCGCTCCCGCTGGACCGAGGGTCTTGGCTTAACTGCCCGGACCGCCAGGAAGAAAACCTCTATAAAAAATCACCCCGAATCCCAAGCGGCGGCGCACCGCGAGGGGATGCATGGCTGATGGGTAGTTCGGTCTCGAGTGCGACCCCCGCCAGAGTAGCGGCCGACACTCTGTGCGGGTTACGCTAGGCTTACCCAGGTACAGGGGCTCTGCCTGGGCGGACCACCCTTTCCCCATACTCGTGGGAACAAAAATGGAATGTTCAAATTTTAAAAAACCCTTACATACTTTGACGAGGTTGCCTACCCCGGTTCCGTCTGGGGAGGCGGAGTTCGACGGGCGAAAGCCCGGAGATGGTGAAGTTTTGCAGGAGGCAAAGGGCGCTCAGCGCAAAGAAGTTGTGGCCGATGAGATCGGGCCCATACATATAGATATTGATTCGGAGTCGAGCGGCAGTGTCTCCTCTGTCCGGAGCGGGAGGCTCTGGAAGAGACAATCCCGCTCAAAGAATAGTCTCTCACTCTGCACGAGTGATACAGACGAGCCGGTACCCAAGGCGCAGACCACCGACGGCCGAGGGAGGGGGCGTCCTCCCACAGTCGGTAAGTACGTAGGCCTCAAAAATGCGCAGAGGGAACGCGACCGACTCAAGCGCGAGGAGGCACGCCAAAAGGCGGAGGAGGAGCTAGAAAACCGGCTCAAATTCGTGAAGTCGCCGATGCCTCCGCGTTTGGATGAAGAAGAGGACCGCCCCGTCACAAAGGAGGACTTAAAACAGTGCGAGCATGTGATGCGCTCCATTGTCTGCAAGTCGGGCAACCGAAAGGGAACGTCCCAGAAAGCTTTAAACTGGGTGACCAACAAAATCACCCAGTACATACAACAGCCGGAGTCCGCCGTTATCACTCGCCTCGAGAGTGAATCGAAGAAGTGGCAAGAGCACAGTGCCCGCCTCGAGGCGAATATGAAAACGCTGCAGGAGGAGAATGCTGCTCTCAAAAGACGCCTCGAAGAGCTGGAAGCGTCCACCAAAGGGCCGTCAACGGAGGAGATGCTGGCTATGGTGGAAGCCAGGGTCCAGGCCAGGTTAGAGTCGGCCCTGATGGGGCCAGCCCAGAGGCCCAGCTTGGCCCACGAAAAGAAGGCCGCCTCGAGGGACACACAGCTCCCAGTGACAGGAGGAATAGTCGGAGGTCCTCCCCCGCCAAAATCCAGGAGGGAGAAAGGGAAAGTAGGGAAGAAAACAGCTCCCGCTCAGTCCCTCCCCGCCCCAGTACCCGGACCCTCCAGCGCGCCGCCACAGGCTGTCGCGGATCCTTTTACGGCCCCGGCAACTGCGACAGCACCGCCCGAGAAGAGGAAACCCGAGAGGAAGAAGGCGACGGCGCCCAAGCCGAAGGCCCAAAAAGGCAGGAAAATGGCCTCCGGCACAACCCGCTCCGGAGCCCCGCCCGCTGCCGTCGGCACCGGCCTCCATGGACACGCCGTGGGTCGTGGTGGCCAAGAAAAACACCAAGAAGAAGGGAAGACCGCTGCAACACCAGCGGCAAGCACGCCGCAATCTACAGGTCGGGCGGAGCCGAAACTGCGACCACCACGCTCTGCGGCCGTAGTGATATCCTTGACGCCGGCGGCAGTAGCGAAAGGTCTTACCTACAAGGGCATCCTCATGGACGCACAGAATCGTGTAGACTTCACCGGCCTGGACATCACCAGGCTAAGGCCGAAGTTCGCGGCCACGGGCGCCCCGATGTATGAGGTGCCCGGGTGGCTGAGGTTCTGTCCCAGCCGCAGGCGGCGAGCCCACCGCAAACAGTGGCAGTGGCCGAGATGGAAGTGGAGGAAATCGCCCATAAATAATGGACTTCAAGTTCCTCCAGGCGAACATAAACCACTGCGCCCGCGCCCAGGACCTGTTGTCCCAAAGCCTGGCGCAGTGGTCGGTGAACGTGGCCGTGGTCGCCGAACCGTATTTTGTCCCGCCCCGAGACAACTGGGTAGGGGACA